>NC_138776.1:140958376-141248376 GCF_965119305.1 Pelophylax lessonae
TACTATTGGTAGAGTTCTGACCGTGAGAAGGATACTGATCCAGACAGACACTATACTAGTAATGGTGGTGATCAGCAACTTATATTGTGACTGTGATAGCGTGGCAGGCAATCATGGACTGGCGCTAACTGACACTGGCTGGGGGGGACACTAACTGACTTTAACTGATACTATCTGGTGATGCTAATGACACTAACACAATGATCAGTGATAATACTGTATGCTGTCGCTGTATTAATGACACTGACTGGGTGACAGGGGTGATCAGGAGGGCAATAAAGGGGTTAACTGTTTGCCTAATAAGTGTATGTGTGCTGATTTTACTCACTTACAGACTGGCTGGCTTTTCTTCCTGATTTCAGCTCTGAACGGTAAGTGAAATCAAGAATCAGCCAGATCTGGGTTGTGTGTTTATTAACACGCACAGATCTCTGCATATAAACATATGCCCCCCCTTCTTTTCTGCTTTCCCATCTCATGTTGATTACTAGAACCAACACTACAGGACATGGATTTCTGCATGCTCTGCTGTCCTTCTTACCCACTAGACCCACAAGAATTCTGTGTTCACACAAAAAACCTGAAGCAGCTGGTGTGTTAGGCAGCCTGCACAAAGAAATGCAGGATAGGAAAATTCAGAGGAAAACAGCTACCGTGCCTGTTTTTAAATACAGTCCTAATATTAGTGCTAAAATTTAAAATAAAGACTTGCAACTGCTTTATATGTATTTGCTAAATGCTATAAAGGGCACTTCCAGTCAAAAAGTTTTTTTTGTTTTTTAGATTTGGACAGAATGGTGTATTATCAGAACCCCTGTTAGATTTTTACTGCTATATAAGTTTCTGCTAACATAGTTATTGGTCAAAAATAGGGTTATCAGCATTTTGCCGATAATGGCATGCCGCATCCTATTGACTTCAATGCAAAATTGCATCCTATTGACTTTAATGCAAAACACCTCCTCTTGACTTCAATGTAAAGACGCATCCTGTTGACTTCTGTCAAAATCAGGGTTCAGGCTTGAAGACCAGTTGCTATTGCAGTAGCGGAACTACCACCGACCAGCAGGATAGTTAGGCAGGCAGTCATCCTGGAGAATGATATGGGCTCACCTGAGGTGCAGAGTCTAAGTACTAACTGGTGTTCACAAGAGCTTCTGATGATGAAGATGGATTTTCTGCGTGTTAGTACCAGGTCCCGGTCCTCAGGATTGTCACCACCAGGAGCTGAGTAAGCCGAGGTCCAGTAGAAGATAAGCAGGTAGGGATCAAATAGAAGCGTAGTTGAGGAACAAGCCAAAAGTGCAGTAACGAGTTGTTGCATGTTGGGATCAGGCAGAAGCATAGTCAGGGGAACAAGCCAAGGGTTGATGATGAGTGGCAGCAAAATATAGATGGCAGCAGGGAAGACAGGAGCGCGAGATACTGGCTGGAAAGAGCACAATAATCTGGCAAACAGGAAGTGCAGACATGGCTTAAATCAGGAAGTTCATGGGAGGAGCGAAGATTTCAGGGCTCAAGACAGACAAGGTTCAAGACAGGATCATTGAAGGAAGTGTCCCAGAAACTGTCCAGCATTCCAGGTAACTCAGCAAGAAGAGACATTGCCTGACACTGCAGAGGTTCTGGGTTTAACCACTTCTGGACCGGAAGGTTTTCCCCCTTAATGAGCAGGCAATTTTTTGGGATATGGCACTGTGTTATTTTAACTGACAATTGCACTGTCGTGCATCGCTGTACCGAAATAAAATTTATGTACTTTTTTTCCCACAAATAGAGCTCTGTTTTGGTGGTATTTAATCACCTATGCGATTTTTATTTATTGTGCTATAAACAAAAGAAGAGCGACAATTCTGAAAAAAAAAAAACAATATTTTTTACTTTCTGCTATAAAACATTCCCAATAAAAAAAAATTTTCAATCAAAATTTTTATCATTTTAGGCCAATATGTATTCTGCTACATATTCATTGTGGTGGACAGATCAGACACCTGACTGACATTTTATACACTTTTGGGGGGACCAGTAACATTACTACAGTTATCAGTGCTAAAAATATGCGCTGTTACTGTACTAATGACACTGGCAGGGAAGGGGTTAACACCAGGGGCGATCAAAGGGTTAAATGTGTCCCTGGGGGTGCTTTATAACTGTGTGGGGGTTGTATTAACTGAATGAACACAGAGACCTGTGTTCCTAAATAAGAGGAACACAGGATTCTTGTGTTCATTACTGACAGAACAGTGGTCTGCCATGTTTACAATGGAATGAGTGTCTCCACGGGGAGCGATCGCGGGTGCCCGGCAGCAATCACGGCAGCTTTGTGTAGGTTGAGGCAGCAAGCTTTGTATAATGTTTGGATGTGGGACCAAAAGGAGAGTTCAGAGTCCAGGATTACACCTAGCACCCTGACGTGAGGACGGGTTGATAGTTGCGCCAGAGAAATCAGGGGAGGAGCATGCGGGGGAGAAAATATTATGAGCTCAGTTTTGGTTAGATTGAGTTTGAGGAAGCAGTGTGACATGTCTGTTAGTAAATTAGTGATGCATGAGGAGACTGATGGAGTGAACTGAGGGGTAGAGAGATAGATTTAGGTGTCATCAGCGTAGAAATGGTACTGAAAGCCATGGGAGGCTATCAGCTAGCCCAGAGAGGAGGTGTAGATTGAGAAGTGGAAGGAAGGAGGAGGAACTGGAATTGTAAAAGATGCTGAAGGTATGGTGGGATAGGTAGGATGAACAGAAGTCAAAGGATTGGAGTTTTTTGAGGAGGAGGGGGTGGTCATCTGTGTCAAAGGAAGCAGAGAGATCCAGGAGTATGGGGTACAGAATAGCCATGGTTTTAGCCATTTGTAGATCATTTGTGAGTTTTCCGAGAACAGTTTCTATGGATTGTTAAGGGGGGGATCCAGAATGAATGGGATTAAGGTTATTTTCAGTGACGTGGTTTTAAACCAGGTGTTCAAGGAGTTTGGATGAGAAAGAGAATAAGGAGGTTGTTAGGATTAGTGGGGTCCAAGATAGGCTTTTTAGGTATGGGGGTGGCTAGTGCATGTTTTAGAGAGTTAGGTAAGATGCCAGAAGAGAGGGAGAGAGTGAAGATGTGAGTTAGAGAATGTGGAATAGAGCCAAAGGATGACCGTGGTAATTGCAAGGGAACAGGGTGGAAAAAAGTTTAGCAACTTCATCTATAGTAGTGGGGTTGAATGACAGGAGTAATGACTCTGAGTGTGCTTGTGGACATGAAGTGTTAAGTGTCTGTACAGTAGAAATCTCATCATTAAATATTTCAATCTTTTTTTTTTTTTGTAAATTTTTTTTTTTTGCAAAAAACAAGGGGTGTACACAACCAGTAGAGAGAACAGCGCACGTTCCTCAATACATAGTATAGTAAGCAGACATACAGACAATCAAGTCAAGCAGGTATGTATATACACCAATCAATCTTATTTTTTAAGTGTTTGCAGATCTCCTGGGCAGTGAGTGAGTTAGTGGGTGGAGAGGAAGTAGAGAGTTAAAGGCAGAGAAGGGTTGATAGGGACTGAATGAGAAGGTATTAATCAGAGTGATAAAATAGGTATGCTTGGCAATGTGGAGGCAGGAATTGTATTTTTGGAGAGTAGCTTTATATTGGTTGAAATCTTTTTGAAACGTAGTCTTACGCCACAAATGCTCAACAGCCCGGCTATGTTTTTTGAGAATTCTGGTGTCATCTGTTTGCCAAGGTTGTATCAGGGTCAGGGCCTGATTCTGTGTGTAATGAGGAGGGATAATACTTAGTCAACTGTTGTAGACAGAAGTAGCTAGGTTGGGGCAGAACGGAAGTGAGATTTTGCCATAGAGGTGATCAGTAGCAGAGTGGAGAAGAGAAGGGTTAAGGTGGCGAAGAACGAACCTAAATACATAAAAATCGTCATGCTCTCTTCAATAATACTCAAAATATATATACCATCAACAGTGACAAAAGTATATACACCAGCAAATGTACCATCATTAAGGTGGCAAGGGTTTCTACAGTTAACTGTTAGGAGGTCGGAGGGTTGAGAAGGTGGAAGACAGGGAGAGAGCAAAACTAATAAGGTAGTGATCAGAGAGGAGAAGGATTGTGGGAAAGTTTGCACAAAGTGCATAGGAAGGAGAAAACAAAGTCAAGGGTGTTGTCATTTGAGTGAGTAGCAGCATGTATTCATTGCTTCAGGTCAAAAGAGGAGGTCAGACTGAGAAGTTTAGAAGTAGCATAAGTGTTAGTATTACCAGGGGTATTGAAGTCACTGAAAATGATTGTGGGAATTTCAGAAGAAAGAAAGTAGGTTTGAGTAGCCAGGCAGAGAAGTCATCAAGGAAGGTTGATACTAGCCCGAGGGGCCTGTAGGTTACAGCAATTCTGTAACAAACAAAAAAAGACTGGAGAAAATAGCCAAATACACTTTAATGAGTTGTAGTGGACACAAACACAATATAATGCACAGTTTTTTTCGTAAAACATAAAAGATGAAATTATGTTGAGTAAATAGATACCTAACATGTCACGCTTTAAAATTGTGTACACCTGTGGAACGGCTCAAATCTACATTCGATGGTACCTAAAAATGTCCAAAGGTGATGCTTTAAAAGCCTTTTTTAGGTTACCAGTTTGGCACTAGAATTATTGCTCTTGCTCTTATGTTTGCGACAATAACTCATATGTGTGGTGTAAGATTTACATGTGCGTGTGGAAGCCCAACTACAGGCAAAAATTATATTTAAATAGTGCATCAAATACCTTACTCCTAGCTCTTGATTCCTAATACGGCTTCATAAGCTATCCTTAAGCGTAATGGATCAAAGTTGCATTTTCCGCTATAAGCCAAGCTAATTTTCTGCCATGGGATCCATGCATTTTTCCATTCTCATTATCTTGGTTACTGGTTCCTCACCACCCTTGTGGGTTCTCCTGCCCCTGGAGACTATGAGACAGGACTAAACAGCTGAAAGCGCTGTCTCCACCAGTAGGTGTCATAATCATGCAGGCAGTGATGAGAACATCCAAAGAACTCCAGAAAGTAAACAGAAGAAGATTAAGGATTATCATGTGACCGTGGCTTCAGTTAAGCAAAGTGGGCATTTGGATATGTTTTTTTTTTTTTAAATACTACCTCTGCCTGCTCCTGCTTTTACAGTATGTGCAGTGTGAAAATTCCAGTTAGGCTGACCATACACGGTGATAAATTATTTCCTGCAACCACGTGTTGCAGGAAAGAAATTTGCACGATACCTCCATCAACACAGTGTTCACAGGGGAATCAGCAATTTTCTTCTCCCTATAGGGGGAGCAGAAGCGGGCGGGGAGGATAATGATTATTGCTAGCAGCTATAGCAGCCACTAGCAATAATCGCAAGAGAATCCGGCAGGCTGGTTGTACCAAAGTTGATTGATGGATCAACTTGTTACATTCATCCTGCCTATTAACGTTCGAATCTTGGCCGGTTTTTGCTTTAACTGTATTTCCATTTCCATCATAGGTGTGATAGGTATATATATATATACACACACACTTTTATAAATATAGTAAACATTTCAAAATGTATAAAAAAAAATTTAAACTTGCTGACTGCCTAACTAGGAAAATACGTCATTAATTTGCCGTTTAATTTGAGTTATGAGTGCAGCTAGATGCCATAACCCCAGTATTATTTTTTCCCTCAGGCGCTGGCCTTTTTGGTAAAAGTGGTCCAAGTGGTACATTGCCGCTGGATCACTTTTAGAAGCGGCTGGGGGGGGGGCAGAGTTCCAGGGCTTACCTGGGCGATCAGTAGCTTCGGGAACCGATCTGCGCTGGCAGCGACTTGGCCCAGGGATAAGCGAAGGAAAATGGCCTCCGCTCATCTCTATGGCCTAGGAGGACTAGAGAGACGTCATGACATCACTTCCGGTCCCATGTAAACAAAGCCATTTTTTTTTTATAATATTTTGTTTAACCACTTGCCGACTGTCGCACGACTATTTACGTAGGCAGTCAGCCCCTGACAGGCAGAGCGGCGTAGGGCTACGTCGCTAGCCTTAAGGGTTTTGGGAGTGAGGGCGCAACTGGTGAATTGTATCTCCGATCTGTGACAACACTCACAGATTTAGCTGACTTCCTGTCACATTTACTTGACGTCCTGTTACAATATATATATATATATATATATATATATATATATATACAGCATCTCACAAAAGTGAGTACACCCCTCACATTTTTGTAAATATTTTATTATATCTTCTCATGTGACAACACTGAACAAATGACACTTTGCTACAATGTAAAGTAGTGAGTGTACAGCTTGTATAACAATGTAAATTTTCTGTCCCCTCAAAATAAGTCAACACACAGCCATTAATGTCTAAACCGCTGGCAAAAAAAGGGAGTACACCCCTAAGTTAACATTTGGCCAAATTGGGCCCAATTAGCCATTTTCCCTCCCAGGTGTCATATGACTCGTAAGTGTTACAAGGTCTCAGGCGTGAATGGTGATCTGGTGTGTTAAATTTGGTGTTATCGCTCTCACTCTCTCATACTGGTCACTGGAAAATTAACATAGTACCTCATGGCAAAGAACTCTCAGAGGATCTGAAAAAAAGAGTTGTTGTTCTATATAATGATGGCCTAGGCTGTAAGAAGATTGCTGATTGCCAAGACTCTGAAACTGAGCTGCAGCATGGTGGCCAAGACCATACAGCGGTTTAACAGGACAGGTTCCACTCACAACAGGCCTCGCCATGGTTGACAAAGAGGTTGAGTGCACGTGCTCAGCGTCATATCCAGAGGTTGTCTTTGAGAAATAGACGTATGAGTGCTGCCAGCATTGCTGCAGAGGTTGAAGGGGTGGGGGGTCAGCATGTCAGTGCTCAGACCAAACGTCACACACTGCATGAAATTGGTCTGTATGGCTATCATCCCAGAAGGAAGCCTATTCTAAAGATGATACACAAGAAAGCCCGCAAAAAGTTTGCTGAAGACAAGCAGACTAAGGATATGGATTACTGGAACCATGTCGTGTGGTCTCATGAGACCAAGATAAATGTATTTGGTTCAGATGAGGAGTACAAAGACAAGTGTGTTTTGCCTACTACAGTCAAGCATGGAGGTGGGAGTGTCATGGTCTGAGGCTGCATAAATGCTGCCAACACTGGGGAGCTACAGTTCATTGAGGGAACCATGAATGCCAACATGTACTGTGACATTCTCAAGCAGAGCATGATCCCCTCCCTTCGAAGACAGCACTGCAGGGCAGTATTCCAACATGATAACGACCCCAAACACACCTCCAAGACAACCAGTGCCTTGCTAAAGAAACTGAGGATAAAGGTGATGGACTGCCCAAGCCTGTCTCCAGACCTAAATCCTATTGAGCATCTGTGGGGCATCCTCAAACAGAAGGTGGAGGAGCACAAGGTCTCTAACATCCATCCTGTGATGTGATCATGGATGAGTGGAAGAGAACTCCAGTGGCAACCTGGGAAGCTCTGGTGAACTCCATGCCCAAAAGGGTTAAGGCATTGCTGGAAAATTATGATGGCCACACAAAATATTGAAACTTGGGCCCAATTTGGACATTTTCACTTAGGGCTCTACTCACATTTATTGCCAGGGGTTTAGACATTAATGGCTGTGTGTAGAGTTATATTGAGGGGACAGCAAATTTACACTGTTATACATTATTATATTTACAAAAATGTGAGGGGTGTATTCACTTTTGTGAGATACTGTATATGTATATATATATAATGTTTGGGGGTTCTCCGTAATTTTGTAGCAAAAAGTACAGATTTTTACTTGTAAATAACAAGTGTCAGAAAAAGAACATTTATCAATGTATCAAGCAGTGAGCAGTGCTGGGTGAGGACAGCCACGAAATGAGCATTGCGGGGTGAGGACAGGCAGTCAGTGAGCAGTGCGCAGTGAGGACAGGCAGTCAGTGGGCAATGTGGGGTGAGAACAGCCAGTCAGTGAGCAGTGTGCGGTGAGGACAGCCAGTTAGTGAGCAGTGTGCGGTGAGGACAGGCAGTTAGTGGGCGGTGTGCAGTGAGGAGAGGCAGTCAGTGGGCAGTGTGCTGTGAGGACAGGCAGTCAGTGGGCAGTGTGCAGTGAGTACAGGCAGTCAATGCTCAGGGTGCGGTGAAGACATCTGGTTAGTGAGTAGTGTGCGGTGAGGACAGACAGTCAGTGGGCAGTGTGCAGTGCGGACAGGCAGTCAGTGGGCAGTGTGCAGTGAGGACAGGCAGTCAGTAGGCAGTGTGCGGTGAGGACAGGCAGTCAGTGGGCAGTGTGCAGTGAGGACAGGCAGTCAGTGGGCAGTGTGCAGTGAGGACAGGCAGTCAGTGAGTAGTGTGCGGTGAGGACAGGCAGTCAATGCGCAGTGTGCGGTGAGGACAGGCAGTCAGTGGACAGTGTGCTGTGAGAACAGGTAGTCAGAGAGCAGTGTGCGGTGAGGACAGGCAGTCAGTGAGCAGTGTGTGGTGAGGACAGGCAGTCAGTGAGCAGTGTGCAGTGAGGACGGGCAGTCAGTGGGCAGTGTGCTGTGAGGACAGGCAGTCAGTGGGCAGTGTGCTGTGAGGACAGGCAGTCAACAGTGGCGACGAGGATGGGATTTACAAGGTTACTATCCGTGTGAGAAAAGAAAAGAAGGAAAAAAACTCTGGATTGTCAGCTGGATACAAACACCCACAGAGCTCAGCAGGAAAATGTCATTGATCGGGACATTTGTGAATTTGATGGAGAACAGACATCGTGGAGTTCCTGGATTGAGAGACTAGAACAATATTTTTATGCAAATGCCATCCCAGGCGACAGGCAAGTATTTCTGACAGTGGTTGGTGCTAGGACATATGACACTCTTAGGGATCTCCTTTTCCCTGAAAAACCAGCAACTAACACTTTGACAGAGCTCCTGACACTGTTAGGGAATCACTTCCAGCCTAAACCACTAGAGATTGCAGAGAGATTCCGGTTCTATCAGCGGCAGCAGCAGCCAGGTGAAGATATTAAGGCTTATGTGCACGCCCTTCGCAGACTAGCCTCAACCTGTTCTTTTGAAGAGTATTTACCGACTGCACTGAGGGATAAGTTTGTCATGGGACTAAATAGTGAGTCTAGCCTAAAGAGACTGTTAACAGAGAAAGATCTTACCCTTACAAAGGCAATTGAGATAGCTTCAGTGATGGAAATGGCTGTGAAAGATACAGAGGCATTGAACCCCCAGAGCAGAAGGGAAGAGGTTAAAGAGGAAGTTTTCAGAACAGCAGTCAAGCCAACAGCAGCAAACTATAGACCCTCACCAACCCGGGAGTCAGCTTGCTACCGTTGTGGGAATACAGACCACGATCACAAAGTCTGCCGGTTTAAGGATCAGCTCTGTCATAATTGTGGTAAGGCCGACCATCTGAAACGAGTCTGCCGTAGTAAGAAGGTGCGAAATAAACAACCTCTGAACACCAGGACAAAGGCATATATGGTGGGAAGATATACATAGTCATCTGAATCAGAGGATGAGGAAGTGCTCCACAGATTAGACATACATCATATGCATTCAGCACCCTCTGCAATGACTGTAGATGTAACCGTGGAAGGAAAGAAACTCAAGATGGATGTAGACACAGGAGCAGCAGTTTCAGTTATCACCCAGAAACAATGGAGAAAACTTCTGATCCGAACAACTGTCCGTCCAACACCAATCAAACTGCAGACATACTCAAAGCAGATACTCCACCCACTGGGTTACGTGAAAGTACAGGTGTCCTACAAGGGTCAGACAAACAGAATGCCATTGTATATCCTAGAACATGGGGGACCCCCTCTCTTTGGGAGAGACTGGATTGCTCACTTTGGCATGCCAGACATCGCCATAAACCCCTGCAACACCGTGACCATCCCATCAAGAGATAACGAGGGATGGGTGGAATCCCTGAAACAGCGATCCCCACAAGTCTTTGATCACCATTTGGGAAAAATAAAGCATGACTGTGTGAGACTCAGGCTGAAACCCAATGCCCAGCCTAGGTTCTTCAAAGCTTGGACGGTACCTTTCGCACTCCGAGCAGGTGTGGAAGCTGAACTAAGCCGGCTGGAGGAACAAGGTGTCATCTCAACGGTAGAGCACAGCGAGTGGGCATCACCAGTTGTACCAGTAAAGAAAGCGAATGGGGACTTACGCATTTGTGGCGATTTCCGCATGGCACTAAATTCTCAACTGGAGATAGACCAGTATCCCCTACCCAGAGTAGATGACATTTTTGCCTCTCTTGCAGGAGGTCAAAAGTTCACCAAGCTTGATCTCAGGCAAGCTTATTTACAGTTTGAGGTCCACCCTTCATCCCGCAAGTTTCTAACCATCAACACTCACAAGGGACTGTATGAATACAATCGGATGGTGTTTGGGGTAGCCTCCGCTCCAGCCATTTGGCAACGCAAAATGGATGAGATTTTGGTGGACATTCCTTTCACACAGTGCCTGTTAGATGACATGCTCATCACGGGCCTGACGGACCAGGAACACAAGCAGAACGTGGAGCTTGTGTTGGCGAGACTCCAAGAGCAGTGTCTAAAAGTGAACTTAGCGAAATGCCAATTTATGGTACCTAAATTGGAATTTTGTGGCCACCTTGTGGATGCACAGGGTATACACACCACGGAAGCCAAAGTTGATGCTTTAGTAAAAGCTCCAGCCCCAACCAACGTCCAACAGCTGCGATCATACCTGGGCTTGCTGAACTATTACCACAAATTCCTGCCGGATCTAGCACACACTTTGTTTCCATTAAACAAGCTTTTGGAGAAACACTCCAGATGGAACTGGTCGGCTGCATGCCAACGTGCTTTTGAAGTTTCTAAGCGAAAGCTGTTGGCGTCACGCATGCTCGTGCACTATGACCTCCAAAGGCCACTCACCTTGGCTTGTGATGCCTCACCCTATGGTCTAGGGGCTGTACTATCTCACGTTTTACCAGATGGGTCAGAGAAACCTGTGGCATTCGCCTCCAGGTCCTTGACAAAAGCAGAAAGCAATTACTCTCACATTGACAAAGAGGCTCTGGCGCTCATATGGGCAATTAAGAAGTTTCATCTTCACCTGTATGGTAGGGAATTCACCATACTGACTGATCATAAACCACTCCTTCAGATCTTTAGCCCTGACAAAGGCATCTCCCAGACGACTGCGGCCCGTCTTCAACGCTATGCCCTATTCTTGGGAGCATATAGCTACAAAATCCAGTATCGCAGCCATGATGCCAATGCTAATGCGGATGCCATGTCCCGTCTGACAAGGACATTAACAGACTCTTCTCCACCTGTCAAGAGTTGTCGTTACACCAGCCTGTCCTTTCTGTCTTCCGGGGAAGTAGCAGCCCATACAGCCAAGGATACCTTCCTTAAGACAATACTCTCCTGGGTAAGGTACGGTTGGCCTGCAACTGTCACACAGGATTATGAACCTTACTTCCGTAGGCGTCTGGAATTAACTGTGGCTGGCAACTGTGTTTTATGGGGAGACCGAGTGATCATTCCACAGACCCTCCGGAGACACATTCTGGACTTGCTACATACTGGTCATCCCGGGGGCACACGTATGAAACAAAAGGCCCGAGGTTATGTGTGGTGGCCGAACCTCGACTCCGATATCACGACATATGTGAATGCGTGTGCTGGATGTGCACAAACTGCAAGAGACCCTCCTCGAGGGTGCGTCCAGCCCTGGACTTGGCCCATGGTTCCCTGGTTTCGCCTACAATTGGACTTTGCAGGCCCGATCAGAGGACACACCTTTTTGATCATTATTGATGCCAATTCAAAGTGGCCTGAGGTCATTCCTGTTACCCAGCCGACGACTAAGGCAATGATTTCTATACTGTTACATCTCGCTGCTACGTTTGGATACCCCAGAGAAATTGTCACAGACAACGGTGCACAATTCACAAGCCAGGAGTTTCAGAGTTTCCTGACTGCCCACAACATCAAACACAAGTTGACCGCACCTTACCACCCGGCTACAAATGGTCAAGCAGAAAGGTTTGTACAGACCTTCAAATGCTATTTCAAAGCTACTGTGGCTACAAGTAAACAACAGTCCCTGTCACCCCAGCAGCTGGACTCCTTCCTTTCTGCTTACAGAACCACACCTCATGCAACCACTGGGAAAACTCCAGCTGAACTTCTTTTGGGTCGGCAGCCATGGACTGTTTTGGACATACTCCGCCCTCAAACGGTCCAGGAACATGTACGGCAGTCCCATGACAAGAGGGTCAAACACGACGAGATTCCCCGGTTTACAGCCCAGCAAAAGGTATGGGCTCGATCTTATGGCGCTTCCAACACTCGTTGGCTTCCTGCTATCATCGCAGAGACTTTGGGACCCAAAATGTATAGGGTCTGCCTGAAAGATGGTTCCATTTGCAGACGGCATGCGGACCAATTGCGTCCTCATTCTCAGCTGCCCGAATCCCTGACATCGGCTGCACCTCCAGTGTCTCAAGGATCTGCTCCTACAGGATCAGGAGGCATTGAGACTGATGCTTGGGAGGACTCTGAACTTTTGAACTCAGCTCCAACAGAGCCCTCCAGCCCTGGTCCAGAGGTCTGTTCACCCTCTGAGCTAGGGGATCCCCTCTTGGCCCCGCCGGTGTCCATTCCGGCCAGCCCTGCTTCCCCTGGCCCCGAGTCGCTGGGTGCCCGTCCTCAACAACGCTGTCGCCCTCCTGACCGGTTTCAAATGCAAGAGCGGTTAAGAGACTTTCGACGGGCCCGCCGAAAGTGATACGCTGCCATGTTCTCCCCTTAGCGTTCCTGGAGGTTGTTCTCACATCCGGACGCGGAAGAAGCCATGTAAATCTCCTGAGTTGGAGGACTGTATTGGACAATTATGAGTTACTGTTTTATGCCTGTTCTCGTTTTGTTGTGTTTTTTTTTTTTTTTTTTTGTTTTTTGTTGTTTTTTTTTAGGGATGGATGGAAGGTGTTATACCTGAAGGGTTTCACATGTACTGTCACTTTAAGGCTGGCTCCACCCAGGAGTGATGACAGGGGTCAAGGGGCAGAGTGGCCATCTTGGAGACATGTAGGAGATGTGTGGTTATACAGAGCTGTCCTGTAATGCATGTTGTAGTGTACAGAGAGTACTGAATAAACAACCGTTGTTCCAGACCAGAGTCCTGTGTCTCTCACAACACGGAGAATATAACAGGCAGTGTGCAGTGAGAACAAGCATTCAGTGGGCAGTGTGCTGTGAGGACAGGCAGTCAGTGGGCAGTGGGCTGTGAGGACAGGCAGTCAGTGGGCAGTGTGCAGTGAGGACAGGCAGTCAGTGGGCAGTGTGCAGTGAGGACAGTTAGTCAGTGGGAAGTGGGCAGTGAGGTCAAGCAGTCAGTGGGCAGTGTGCTGTGAGGACAGGCAGCCAGTGGGCCGTGGGCAGTGAGGACAGACAGTCAGTGAGCAGTGTGTGGTGAGGACAGACAGTCAGTGGGCAGTCTGCAGTGAGTACAGGCAGTCAGTGAGCAGTGTGCGGTGAAGACACCTGGTTAGTGAGTAGTGTGCAGTGAGGACAGACAGTCAGTAGGCAGTGTGCAGTGTGGATAGGCAGTCAGTGGGCAGTGTGCGGTGAGGGCAGGCAGTCAGTGGGCAGTGTGCAGTGAGGACAGGCAGTCAGTGGGCAGTGTGCACTGAGGACAGGCAGTCAGGGAGCAGTGTGCGGTGAGGACAGGCAGTCAATGGGCAGTGTGCGGTGAGGATAGGCAGTCAGTGGACAGTGTGCTGTGAGAACAGGCAGTCAGAGAGCAGTGTGCGGTGAGGACAGGCAGTCAGTGAGTAGTGTGCGGTGAGAACAGGCAGTCAGTGAGCAGTGTGCAGTGAGGACAGTCAGTCAGTGGGCAGTGTGCGGTGAAGACAGCCAGTCAGTGAGCAGTGTGTGGTGAGGACAGCGTGTCAGTGGGCAGTGTGCAGTAAGGACAGCCAGTCAGTGAGCAGTATGTAGTGGGAGGGCTAGGGTAATTTCTCTAGTTCCTTGTGTGCAGTAAAAGGGTTGAAGCAGTGCAGGTAATCTTCTCTCTATCAGCCACTCACCACATGGCTGGAAGAAGTTGACTCCCGGCCTGCCAATGCCATCTCTGCTCTGCCTCCTTCCGACTTTTAGCTGCTTCATTAGCCAGAGCAGACACATGTGAGTGTGTAGGAGGGAGAGTTCGGCCACACTCCTACCCTGCCCACCAGCTCCCCAGCCTAAGGATACTGCACGGCTGAGAGTCCCCGCTGGCTGCAAGCCTCAGTATGCTGTGTGCAGAGCACTAGAGAAACACTGCAGCCAGGGTAAAAAGCCAAAGGTAGACCTTGGCAACCCGGGGACAGAGATGGTCGCAGGAATAGGGGTGAACCTAAGCACCCCCCTGTAGCTGGCCTTGGATTAGGGTGTGCCCAGGCACAACCAGCACACCCCCTGCACATACCTATGATTTCCATTGCATCAGCCAAGCCCTTAAAAACCCACACAGATCCTCACATGTGTTTTTGCCTACTGAACAGAAAGAGTAACTTATTTATTTAATCTCTGTCCCATTCCTAAGGTAAAATGCATGTCTAAAAAATTCCTAAATTCCATTCTAATTAGATCAGTGACCTTGTGTGAGGAATGTAGACCAGTTCAATACCAGACCTGCCAACATCATGACTAACAAAAATCTTTAGCTCTACACCATTATTTTAAAAACATGTGTAAAATGGTGAGGTAATTGGTGCTGCCTAAAAAGTATCTAAAATTTGGGTAAGTCAATGGTTCATATACAGAAAAAACATCTCATATATATATAAATACATATAAATATAAAGTGCAATATAAAAAACAGGGTGTCATACAAAACATATATGTTAGTTATAAATACAACTGAATAAATATAAAGTGTAAATATAAAGTGAGATAGTGCAAATACCAGTGCGCATAACACCAAACTATATCCACTATATATATGTGCACGTGTGCAAAAGTAATGGGTTTGGCCAGTGGATACTGGCTTTGTGAGCCCTCAGTTATCCAAATAGGAAAGTGATTTAATCTTCCAATCTGAGTAAATTACTGGTAATTATATCAGAAAAATTATATCAGTAGAAAATGTCCAAAATAAGTCCATATAAAGGTGAGCTGTGACAGTATTCGGCTCCGCGGGTGATTTTTGTGGTGCTCCAAATATTAAGGTGCCGGGTGTGGAAATAGTGCTCCCTTTTTCCCCATCTCTCCCGCACTCACCAGAAAATATCACCCCTACTATTTCCACACCCAGCACCTTAATTTTTGGAGCACCACAAAAATCACCCGCGGAGCCGAATACTGTCACAGCTCACCTTTATATGGACTTATTTTGGACATTTTCTACTTGTTCGATCGACTGAGCTCTTTTGAATACTGCTACAGACCAATTATATATAAATTACATTCCCTTCACCCCTTTTTAATATTGACATATTTTTCATCTGAACTACTTGCACTAATAGCACTTTATCACTATTTATTCATAAATATTTTTTTGGATCATATATATCACATTGCACTTTAATATCCAGTTGGGATCTCACTGCACCAATTGCATGCTCTCAGTCTCTTTTTTCTGATATAATTACCAGTAATTTACTCAGATTGGAAGATTAAATCACTTTCCTATTTGGATAACTGAGGGCTCACAAAGCCAGTATCCACTGGCCAAACCCATTACTTTTGCACACGTGCACATATATATAGTGGATATAGTTTGGTGTTATGCGCACTGGTATTTGCACTATCTCACTTTATATTTACACTTTATATTTATTCAGTTGTATTTATAACTAACATATATGTTTTGTATGACACCCTGTTTTTTATATTGCACTTTATATTTATATGTATTTATATATATATGAGATGTTTTTTCTGTATATGAACCATTGACTTACCCGAATTTTAGATACTTTTTAGGCAGCACCAATTACCTCACCATTTTACACATTTTTAATATTGACCTTTTGGTCTATATTTTAGGGGTAGGCAGCAGCCATTTTCAAGTATTTTTAATACATATACACCAACCTTTTCTCCATAGCGCGGATATTATTGTCAATCACATTATTTTAAACACAACCTAAACTATAAAATACTGAAGACTTTCCCGTTTCGTACATTATACACAGGTAGGACCTCTGAAAATGTTTAAGGCCACAACCTAATATTTAACTAATTATAGTGTTGAATAAAACAAAATTAATAATACTGTCCAAATAATTCTGCCCTTGTTTGCTTTGCACATAGTCTATTGTATTATAATAGGTTATATTTCTAGGTTAGGAAGAGAGTGTATGATCACCCAAAACTTTTCTTTTTTGTTCAAGATGAATAAAAGAACTTCTACTCTTCAATTTCAGACTGCATGAAGAATGGAGTGCATCATGAAAAGGGAGAGGAGTGGACAGAAAAGGATTGTTCATCGTGTACTTGTGATGGAGAACATATTGACTGCTGTTACAAGTAGGTTTCCTTGTTCATCACTTTCGTTTTCAATATATTGTGAGCAGCAATAAATATGGAAATCATGTAGCATCTGCTGAGAAAAAAGAAAATGCATGTCCCAATGTACTGCAATACAAGAAGTTTTTGCAGAGATCTTCAGTTATCTTTGAAAAGCAGACCGCTTCCCAAAACATATCACACTAGATGACTGGATGTTTTATTCAGGAGAGGACTGGGAACCTTCAACCTACGGGGTAAACAAAATCAACAAGCCCTTTCATGATGTTGACAGATTTCTGTGGGTAAAGAACGTGTAACATGAAAAGGGTGCCATAATTTGTTACTGACTGATGGGCTCCAAGAAAGGTGGATGTTCCTAGAGGACATTATTTATTGTGACACACCTTTGCATATTTTCCAGTGTCAACTTCCTTTGCAGCTCTTCACATCCAGGCACATAACATGTCAGAGCTACAAATTAAGTTGATGCTGGAAGATGTTCTCTGCCAGGTCACAGAACAGGTAAAGGTGAATTGACTCCGTGATGTGCCACAACCCTAGAATTTGAATACGAAGGTAGGAATTTCCCTATTGTGGGACTTTTTAGGCACTTTAATCAAGTGAAAAATTAACTTTATAAAATCAGATTGTATTTACACTTTACTGAATAAAGAAACACGAAAACAGAGTATACATGGTATGAACGGCTAATATTATACCAACTGTGATATATGATGGTGATACAGTATGGCTTCCTTCACCCATCTCTGCCAGACATTCTCTGCCAGATCACAGGTCTGAATGGGGAGCAGATAAGCTTTATGATGACTAGCTTGTGTCACTGACTGGAAGTCCCACTAAGAACATTGTTTGAATGATAAGGTATGTCCATAGGAAGCCACCAGCCCAACATATCTTTCTAGTTCTTGAGGAAGCTGCCACTTGCTCATCTGCTCAGCCCTTCCCATTTTAATTACTGGGTAATGTTTGTAAAGCATTTTAAAGCAAAGCTGTACTTTGCCTCTTCAAGGGCAAACCAATGAGTCCACTTCAATGCAGCCTTCTCCAGCAGTTTCTGCTTGCCTTCCCTTTGCTCCTCTGCCACTCAGTTCAGTGCTGGGAGCAGAAGGATTCTACTATACTATACTATGTCTGTTTTTTATGCTTGTAAATACAGCTGATTGGGCTTAATTGGCATATGGCAATCACAAAGTTCGGCTCCAGAAGAAATAAAACATAGACTGTATACACTGGAGCCTGTCAATAAAATATTTTAGTTTTAGACATAGAGCCTATTGGGGTAAATAAGACAGTATAAATAGGCAGTTAAGAATCATATCTGACAGTAAAAAGAGTGCCTGCTCCAAGAAAGTGAACTTGTGCTTGAGTATGCAAAGCAAGGTTACGGATTCATGTTAATGCATCTCCCCCAGCAGCGCATGGGGGGGAGTAACATTTCCTTTTGTCTCCCACCACTTGATTCTGCTGATGATCCCATGTCACAGCTATGGGCCACTCGTCTCTGTCATAGGAGAGGAAGGGGAGGGAGTCACATGCTTCTCCATACTTAGTAGTAGTAATGAATATTTTCCTTGCTCATTGCAGCTGAACACAATGGCAGGGGAGAAAATAAAATATAATTACAGTATGTGATGCAGGAAGGATACATAAAAACAATTCTGTTGCTTTGCCCAGCTGAAGCCAACACCAAAGATGTGCTTCAAGGAGATATTGTTTTTTTTATTTTTTATGGCCTTACCCAGTTGACATTAAACATCAATTTTTGTTTCCCTATTTCAGATTTGCAAAGCCAGTTATTGAAGATCCTGACAACTGTGAGGCTGTTTTCAACAAGGAAATTTGTAAATATGAAGTTAGGCAGAAGGGTGATAAGCCCTGTAAAGTGGACTCTTGGATTTCCTAAAAATATCCATCAAATACATCCTCTATAATGACATACTACTAAAAACATACAATAAATATTGAGCATAAGCAGAACGATCAACAGATTGGTATACAATTATTTCCCTGATTAGAGGAAAGTCAATCCAATGATTCTTTATTTTATAAATTTCACTGATTCTTTTCTATCTGTTCTTAAATTTGCATATCCTAGTCAAGTAGTTCCAGTTAGATTCCATCTAAGAGCGGGCATGCAAAAAAAATGTCATGCATTCTGAAGAAATTCCTTTATAATCCAATACATAACAGAACTCAGCAAGTTCAATAACTAGACTTTTCATTTGTGTAAAACAAGGTTAACATAAAATGTCATCAACTCTAATTAACTGACTATTATTAAAATAAATCCACCAAAGATTTAAAACTGTTCTGGAAAAAATTGTAATTCTAATAAATGACATGCTTAATATGCAGCGGTTTTATTTCCTGCATCTACATTTCATGCATGTTCATAAATGTCTATTGCAGTTATCTATTTTCATGATTATGTGAATGTTGTCACAACTGTATACAATATAATTTAGCTTTAATTAATAACTGGCCTTTGATAAGAAAAATGTAATGCCACTGAACTCTTGAAAAATGACTCTTTAACATGCGCTGAGCTAAAGGCAGAGGCGACCATTATTCTCTATGGACAGGTCAGGACCATCTATTGTAATTGTTCATACCCATGATTAATTATTAGTAACATATTTACATCCCTGAACCATCCAAGTCTCATGAGGGATGATTTACCAAAGGCAAATAAGTTGTTCACTTTGCAAGATAAGTTACACAGACCAGGGGATTTTTTTTTTTTTTTTTTTGGATGCTTAGTAAATAGGGTAATTGTTCCTTTTGCAAAGAATATCCAATGACATGCAAGGAAAACAAAAAAAACAACATTTTTGCTTGCAGATGATTGGATGATGGAAGTCAGCAGAGCTTCACCTCATTCACTAAGCTCTATGCAAAGTGCAAATTCAGTTGGGAAGTAAACAGTCTAGTTTCCTTTAGGCCATATATATATAGAAGGATTGTTTCTGCGCTCAGTGTATTTTATTGGTTGGTATGCAGCACACAAACTTGAGCTCAAATTATCTTCAAAATAATAAAGAGGCAGCGGACATAGTGTAAAATCGCAAAGGTAGATATTTTTATTCGGCAACAGGAAGTAGAAGTGAGGCTTTTGTACTGTGTATCTCTGTACTCTCTGTGTAGGTATTCGGTATGCTGTTAAATAAAGCAATCCATCTTTGCGATTTTACAATATATTGGTTGCCTCTTTATTTTTAGAATATTTTGAGCTCAAGTGGTGGCGCAATATTAGTCCTTGGTGCCAATTGACTGGACTTCTGGAGGTTCTTATTGGCTGAAGCTGGCGGTCTCTTTGTGAGCTAATTTATGCAAGCGCATTTTGAAAGTTTTCAAAATGAACCGGTAAGAGGCTGTGTGATCTGTGGTGGAGGTGTCTTGTGGAAAGCCTGTCGTAAATTGGATAATTACCTGAATGGACTTATATTACAAATTACTGTTAATGAACTTTTGATGGCATAAGCACCTAAATAACTTCAGTATTCTTTGAGTGTGAGCATAAGATTTATTCATAAGTCCTTTCGAGGTCCTTTCAAGAGACTTTCAAGGTGCTGGAATAACATAATTACATGTACATTATCAGTAAAAAAGTTTATCAACAATTTTTATTCAAAAAATCATGGTTAAAAATACATAACCATATCATGATCTTGTTTTCAGAAAATGTTTGAAGTAACCTTTTACATGCTACAGTGATGTTACATTCTCAACATGTTTCACTGAGTATGCAGCTTCTTCGGGAGTTATTGTAGCATAGGAACTGTATAAGAAATGAACAAATAAACAACAGGAATTTATACAAAAATAATGTTATCATTTTAAATTTCTTATCAACATTTCATTTTTTTTCTACTTTACATTATGTCATAAACACTCACCTAGCCAATTTACCCAAATTTCTTAGAAAAATAAGCCCAAGGGCTTAAACATCTAAAGAAAGAAGCCAGTGGCTCTTTTTCTAATAAGTTCCCTGGACTACTACTATGTACTACTTTAAGATTTATCACTAATCCACTGGGATGTGGTGCATGAAATAACTCATCTTCCACCTAAATCACACATTATATAAGATTTATTTAATCCCTTTAATTTGGTTAAAGTTTGGTTTTTCGTTTTTACAGCATGGATTTATGTCACAATTATATTTTTTTACTGAGCATAATGAATTTTGGCATCAACATTCGATATGTTTTTTTTGATGAGATTATTTATTTATTTATTTAATACATTTCACACAAGCACTTTAATTGTGCATATTGGGGAAGCTCACCTACATATAGATATATTTTCCTTTAGTAAATGAACTAAATGAAAACACTCTCTTTATACTTCTTGACACTCATTGACAAGCAGAGACCAGAAGCCACCCTATTAGTTTTGTAAACAGTCCTTTTTTGACCACCTGAGTAAGGAAAATATGCAAAGTTTGTAAAACCTGGATTGCTCATAACTGAAGAAAGGGAATATCTTTTTGCTGTTTTGTAATGAGTGGATTGCAACATTAAGCCAGGGATATTGCCAAATAAGTGTCACGACCAGGAAAATATTTATACCATGTAATCCCCCAGGCCAGTTGGTCCATAGCCCAACGCCTCCTCATTTCCTGCAAAACCATCTACAGCCTTTTGTATGAAAGTGTTGATCTCTTTATGTTGACTTCTAGTACACACAGCTACTGTAAGCCCAGACACAGGAATAATGTGTTTTAGGATATGCATTGTGGGATATCATTGCCCTAATACAATACTTCATTATCAGGGCAGCATCTCATCTCTTTGCTAAGTCAGCAGGATAATTTCAGTTAGGGATTCTCACCCCAAAACCCCTACAATCTTACAAGTGGGATCTCTATTGGACCCCATCAGGTGACCTGGGAACAAACAGAGTCCTTTGGTCGTTCTTACCTTTTCACTAAGTCAAAATGGTTTACCATGAAACCCTGCTGCATTTGAAAGACTCTCCAGCCTACATGAAATGCTGCATGACAATCGTTATGCTTTTTTAACCACTTGCCTTCTGTGCACTTAAACACCCTTCCCATCCAGGCCAATGTTCAGCTTTCAGCGCTCTCACACTTTGACTGACAATTGCGCGGTCATGCTACACTGTACCCATATGAAATTTTTATCATTTTTTTCACACAAATAGAGCTTTCTTTTGGTGGTATTTAATCATCTTTGGGTTTTTTATTTTTTACAAAAAAAAAAGAATAAAGACAGAAAATTTTGAAAAAAAAAAAAAAGTTTTCTTATTTTCTGCGAGTAAATTTTGAAAATAAACTTTTCTCCTTCACTGATGTGCGCTGATGAGGCGGCACTGATGGGCACTGATAGGCTGCACTGATGGGCACTGATGAGGTGGCACTTATGGGCACTGATGAGGTGGCACTTATGGGCACTGATGAGGAGGTACTAATATGCCGCACTGATGAGCACTGATAGGCGGCACTGATAGGCGGCACTGAGAGGCGGAACTGATGAGCACTGATAGGCGGCACTGATGAGCACTGAGAGGTGGCACTGCTGGGCACTGAGAGGCGGCACTGCTGGGCACTGAGAGGTGGCACTGCTGGGCACTGACAGGTGGCACTGCTGGGCACTGAGAGGCGGCACTGAGAGGCGGCACTGATGGGCGGCACTGATGGGCACTGATAGGCGGCACTGATGGGCACTGGCGGATGGTACTGGACACTGACGGGTGGCACTGATGAGCGGCACTGATGGGCAGCACCATCAGTGCCCACACTCAGTGCCCATAGTGCTGCCAGTCAGTGCTCATCAGTGCCTAGATGAGCAGGCACTGATGGGCACTGACTAGCAGCACTATGGGCACTGATTGTGGGCATTGATGGGGGGCACTGATGGCGGGCACTGTGGGCACTGATGGGGGGGCACTGTGTGTGTATTTTTACCTTTAGTAATCAGGGCACTGGTGATCGGTGCCCTGATTACATTCTCCTGTGTCCCCGGCGCTGTGAGGCTCCCCCTCCTTCCTCACACTGCAGGCTCCGTGTGAGGAAGGAGCGCCGGCGATGAGAGATGATCTCATATGTTTACATATGAGATCATCACTCATTGGACGGCCCGATCACGTGGTGAATGGCCGCTGTGATTGGCCATTCACCACGATCTGTGATCGGCCGTGTCCAAGGGACGCGGCCGACACAGATTTTCCCCGCAGCGCGCTCGCGGGAGCGCGCTGGGGGCGTGTCACTGGGAGGCCGTTTAAAAACGGCCTCCCGAAAATTCAAGTCCGCGCTGCAGCCGTATATAGGCTGTAGCGCGGATGGGGGGTGGTTAATTTACTGGATTTCATTTTTTCCTTTTATATCTGCTGGGATTTCAGTTTTCATTTAAAAAAAAATGATATTAGCAGTAAAATAGATGTAAGCTTAATGCATCCAGAATCTACTATGAGTGCCCATTGTTTCCACCCTAATACCTCAACCTCTCACTGTGTATACCACAAACTACATGCGATTGGATGGCGAAGAGAACATAACCCACCATTCTCTCAGCTCTATCTTTCTCCCTTCAAATTGTGAATTTGTCACCAAGGAAAACCTGAGAAGTTCCCCTGTATAGTTACCACACATATTTGATTGTGCTTTCTTCAGAGCAACTCTACCACCGTAGGCCACAACCTGTATCTACAACCATAAATTCTAGTTTGGTTATAGAGGTGAAGGATTAGAAATCCTGTCTGGATTTTAGTGCTGTCCATGGTTAAAAAGATTAAAAACATATACAATACAATATAGGTAACTAGATTTAATGGGTCATGCCATGCTTCTTTCATTCAGCAGTGTTCACGTGAAATGGACATAAACCAGTATTTCATCATTCTTTTTTAGTGTATATGCATATATGAAAAAATTATATTTTGGTGGAAGCCATTTTAAGTTTGCATATTGTATAACATTGCATATCAGTAACAAAATCTATGAAGGCCAACTTTCTGGAAAGTGATCCAATATCTCATAACAGCCAGTTCAGAACCATTCCACAACAGGAATGAGGCTCTTCTTGAATCAAAGGATGGAGATTTTTAACAGTTATATATTTTTGAGTGTAAGATTAAAAAATTATCTAAAAATATTATAACAATCTGTAGATAAGTGCTACATAGGCCATTTTGTAATTTATTTTTATTATAAAATGACCCTTTCAATTTAAAACTACATCCGATGTAATTTTCTGAAAATGTCAAATGTTGCTTCCTTCTAATATGGCAAACTGGAGCTCCTAGAAATGTAATTTCCTGCTAGTGTGATTGGCTCACTGACCTTTCCAGAAGTCTGCCCTAAAGATACAATTTTAGGCGTTCCCTGCAATAGAAGTACAATTTTTGGTAAGATAGGGGTTTATTTACTAAGCTGGAAAGTGCAAAATTAGGCTCACTTCTGCATAGATACCAATCATCTTCCAGGTTTTATTGCCAAAGCTTAATTGAACAAGCTGAGGTTAGAAGTTGATTGGTTTCTATACAGAAGTGAGCCTGATTTTGCACTCTCCAGCTTTAGTAAATAAACCGCATAGTCTCTAAGGTTGGGTTCACACTAGCTGCGGCCATGGCTCGCAGCAGGGGGGTCCGGTGCGTTCTACGTTCCAGGTGCGGATCAGGTCCGAATTTTCGCCTGAATTTGGACCTGAAACAGGGCCAAAAATGCACAGGATCCTTTTCCAGTGCAGACTGCAGCCACCCCGGAGATGTGTGAACCGATTACATTGAGAGTCGGTCACAGTCTCCTGTCATGCGTATTGGATGCGGGGAAACCTGCATCCAATTCGCATAAGTGTGAACCTTTTTCTAAAAAGATGCATATACTGCAATTTTTTCATTAAAACGCGGAAATATGCTGAGAGGTGGTTCAGATTAGGGCACACCGCTTCATTCATCAATCTGCAACGGACATGGTCAAACAAACAGCTATTTTTTCAAAACACAAAAATGTAGGAATCTGCACAACAGTTTGCTAAAGTTTTTGCAAAGTACAGTATATATAGGCCATCTAGAAGGGATTACGATTTTCCAACAAAACCAGAGCTACAGTTTTGAGCAGAACTGTTGTGTGGCCAAGGGCAGGCAGTTCTTGCCATTATGTGCAAGTGCATATAGCATACATGCACATTATGACAGACTCACCTCTGTGTTTGCCCCTCTCTAGCGCTGACAGTTCAGAGCCATCTCTCCCTGCCCTTTGTCAGTTTCTCTGCCACCACTTCCATCTTCTTCACAGTTTCTACTGGGTTTGATCCTTTTCTTTGCCCATTGGCTGGCCAATGATGATTTACCTCTGTAAATGCACTCTGAAGATACATCTTCCTGGCAACCAGCTCCATTCTTTGCATATTATAGATGCTGGGCATATGCCAGCATGTACATTGCACTGTAAAAAAACGAGAGGGGAGGGAGGGACACAGCACGACCACTATGGTGTAGAAAGTTTCAATAAGGTCTAATTACAAAGAAAGAAATTTAAAAATGAATACTCACAAAATTATAAAAACCACACATGTAGATATGTGAGTCCATGGGGGAGGGTAAGCCGCCACAACACATGCTTGCTGGGATGTCAGAGCTATTTCCCTATTAACAGTCAATGGCACAGAGATCCGGACTTTGTGCCTGCAACAGCTCATCATCCATCCATCCAGTTGCACTTTTTTAGGACTGTGCCTCCACCACAGGCTCACCCTCTCCTGTGGACTCCTATATATACAATATCTCACAAAAGTGAGTACACCCCTCACATTTTTGTAAATATTTTAATATATCTTTTCATGTGACGACACTGAAGAAATGACACTTTGCTACAATGTAAAGTAGTGAGTGTACAGCTTGTATACCAGTGTTCATTTGCTGTCCCCTCAAAATAACTCAACACACAGCCATTAATGTCTGAACCACTGGCAGCAAAAGTTAGTACACCCCTAAGTCAAAATGTCCTAATTGGGCCCAATTAGCATTTTCCCCTCCCCGGTGTCATGTGACTCGTTAGTATTACAAGGTCTCAGGTGTGAATGGGGAGCAGGTGTGTTAAATTTGGTGTTATCACTCTCACTCTCTCATACTGGTCACTGGAAGTTCAACATGGCACATAATGGCAAAAAACTCTCTGAGGATCTGAAAAAAAGAATTGTTGCTCTATATAAAGATGGCCTAGGCTATAAGAAGACTACCAAGACCCTGAAACTGAGCTGCAGCACGGTGGCCAAGACCATGCAGTGGTTTAACAGGACAGGTTCCCCTCAGAACAGGCCTCGCCATGGTCAACCAAAGAAGTTGAGTGCACGTGCTCAGCATCATATTTTAGAGGTTGTCTTTGGGAAATAGACGTATGAGTGCTGCCAGCATTGCTGCAGAGGTTGAAGGGGTCAGCCTGTCAGTGTTCAGACAATACGCCGCACACTGCATTACATTGTTCTGTATGGCTGTCATTCCAGAAGGAAGCCTCTTCTAAAGATGATGCACAAGAAAGCCCACAAACAGTTTGCTGAAGACAAGCAGACTAATGACATGGATTACTGGAATCATGTCCTGTGGTATGGTTAAACCAAGATAAATTTATTTGGTTCAGATTGTGTCAAGTGTGTGTGGTGGCAGCCAGGTAAGGAGTATAAAGACAAGTGTATAACTAAGGGGCCCTGCGCTTACGGATATTAAAATAAAATAAAATACTGTGCATCAAGCTGCTAGCTGCAGTGAAAAGTGCTGGTGCTCTTTTAAAAATGAGAGATGTGAGTGCAGCGCTGCTTTAAAATTATAAATCTATAAATATATATAAAAAATATTATAGAATTGTGCAATAACTTAATACATCTGTGGTGATCTTCAAAGGAATAATATAAAGTGTACAATCATAAAAATCTAATATTTATACACAATGTGTTCCAAATAGAAAAATATATAAATAATTGTCCATATATAAATCTTTCCAGAATGCTGTGACTTTTTCCGATATTCATAAAGTGCTTGAGTGTTCAAAATGTGCAATAAGCGGGGTTTCCCCCTTAAGATGTCTGCTTACCATCAACTGGATATAATCAGGCATGGAATAAAGGTTTTACACTCTGTTTTTCAATTGGTGAGGAATATTAGCTGGAACCTCAAGATTCATCGCCCCCGTATCCTCAAAAAGAGAAGCTTTTCATGGTGAAGTTTGTTTTGAACAACACATTTATTGGGTACATGGCGGGGATTTATACTCACAAACAACAAAGTAAAACAAGCATAGAGCGGCTCGGTGGTGTGCTGCTCCCGCAGCATACGATCCTCCGGCCGGGGATCACGTGGTACTCGCTCTACCTATCGCTATCGATAGCGATAGGTAGAGCGAGTACCACGTGATCCCCGGCCGGAGGATCGTATGCTGCGGGAGCAGCACACCACCGAGCCGCTCTATGCTTGTTTTACTTTGTTGTTTGTGAGTATAAATCCCCGCCATGTACCCAATAAATGTGTTGTTCAAAACAAACTTCACCATGAAAAGCTTCTCTTTTTGAGGATACGGGGGCGATGAATCTTGAGGTTCCAGCTAATATTCCTCACCAATTGAAAAACAGAGTGTAAAACCTTTATTCCATGCCTGATTATATCCAGTTGATGGTAAGCAGACATCTTAAGGGGGAAACCCCGCTTATTGCACATTTTGAACACTCAAGCACTTTATGAATATCGGAAAAAGTCACAGCATTCTGGAAAGATTTATATATGGACAATTATTTATATATTTTTCTATTTGGAACACATTGTGTATAAATATTAGATTTTTATGATTGTACACTTTATATTATTCCTTTGAAGATCACCACAGATGTATTAAGTTATTGCACAATTCTATAATATTTTTTATATATATTTATAGATTTATAATTTTAAAGCAGCGCTGCACTCACATCTCTCATAAAGACAAGTGTGTCTTGCCTACAGTCAAGCATGGTGTTGAAAGTGTCATGGTCTGTGGCTGAATGAGTGCTGCCGGCACTGGGGAGCTACAGTTCATTGAGGGAACCATGATTGCCAACATGTACTGTATTGTGACATACTGAAGCAGAGCATGATCCCCTCCCTTTGGAGACTGGGCCACAGGGCAGTAATCCAACATGATAATGACCCCAAACACTCTTCCAAGACGACCACTGCCTTGCTAAAGAAGCTGACGGTAAATCTGACGGACTGGCCAAGCATGTCCCCAGACCTAAAACCTATTGAGCATCCATGGGGCATTTTCAAATGGAAGATGGAGTAGCTCAAGGTCTCTAACATCTTCCAGCTCTGTGATGTCATCATGGAGGAGTGGAAGAGGACTCCAGTGGCAACCTGTGAAGCTCTCATGAAGTCCATGCCCAACAGGGTTAAGGCAGTGCTGGAAATAATGGTGGCCACACAAAATATTGACACTTTGGGCCCAATTTGGACATTTTTCACTTAGGGATATACTCACTTTTGTTGCCAGGGATTTAGACATTAAAGCGGTAGTATACTCCGCTTTTTAACTTTTAACTACAGGTAAGTCTATAATAAGGCTTACCTGTAGGTAAAATTAATATCTCCTAAACCTGCATGGTTTAGGAGATATTCGCCCTGCATGCAGCCACTGACACCAGCGGCGCATGCACTCTGAAGGTCCGGACCTTCAGAGCTCCTTGCCGGCACCTTGCAGGAAAGTGAATTCCTGTGGTCATGCGCAAGAGTGATGTCAGCGCTGTAAGAAGCCAGAGCCGCCGAACCCAGAAGAGATGCCGAGGGAAGATGTCAGCTGCCTCAACGGTGTCCGGGCGACCGCGTAGGGGGTTCATTCTAAGATATGTATTTCATATTGAGCTAGTATGCGATGCAGCCTATGACATCTCCTGTACCATGTCTGCACAGCCTATGACATCTCCTGTACTATGCCTGCAGCCTCTGAAATCTCCTGTACCATGTCCACAGCCTCTGACATGTCCTCCTGTACCACGTCCGCCGCCCCTGCATCTCCTGTACCATGCCGCAGCTCCTGCATCTCCTGTACCATGTCTGCAGCCTCTGCATCTCCTGTACCATGCCCGCAGCCTCTGCATCTCCTGTACCATGTCCGCAGCCTCTGACATGTCCTCCTGTATCATGTCCACACAGCCTAAAACCACCTCCTGTACCATGTCTGCACTTTTACCACTTTTAACTGGAATTTCCTCTTATATACTGTATATAAAGAGCCCTATGTGCTTTCATATCTGTCTTATCTATATATAATACACTCTTCAAATGTGCTTGAAAATGCATCGTTTTCCCTTTTATGAACAAGAAAATAATGACATTATGCTGTTGGGCTGGTATATTAATGCTATGGGGCTGGTATGAAGTTATTTTCAGGGCTGAATTTTATTCCCAGGCCGGCCCTGAGAGCAGGTATAAAGGCAGCAGTAGCCAGATAGCTAGGGCAGATAAAGTAAGTCCAGGAAGCAGGCCAAGGTTGGTAACAACCAGGCAGCCAAGTTCAAAATCAGCAGGCAAAGACAAGTCTAGGTCCTAGAAGTATTAGCACGTGAACAATGAACACGCGCAGGAATATTAGCATAACCTCGCACTGGTTTTCTCGTGCTGGGAATCTATTTTACCTTACACATCCCTAGGTATTCAGTTCCTTTTGTCTAGTTATAAAGGCTACCTGCTCTATTTTGGTCTGAATTATTTTTGGTCTCTATCATTGTCTTTGTTTATTCTATGGGCTATTTTTTAATGTTGTGATTTACACTTCTAATGAGTAGTTGAGCGCTGATAGCCTAGTGCTATTGTTGGCATTGGGGAAATAATAATTTTGTACATTGCACTGTGCATGTGCATAGACAGTGTGTGCTTCAAAAACAAATAATAGGAGACAGGATAGGTGGAACATGCAAAGTCTCTTCTGGCAAAAAAATTTCAGCTCCTGGCAAAAGTTTAATATATACTAGGCTATTTGTGTTATTCATGCCAACCGTGTACATTGGCAAACAAATCTGTGCAGTCCTATAACCCATTCCCCCTTTGCTACTTTAAAGTGGAATTACTCTTAATTCTGGCAATAGTGATTCATTGTGAATACTTGCACCTGAATACTGACTAAATTATTTTACCAGTTATAACCTGGAATTGTTGGCAAATGCGTGCGGTAAAGACATGTGTGCTAATATAATATTGCCGTACATAATGACGCTGAAACACAAACCATAAACAGAACGATTAGGTGTGGCTGACAATCCCAAAGCAATTAGTTGTTCCAAACGCAACAATGAACAATAGTCGTTATGACAGCACCTCCAAACAGATGTGCTCATACCATGTGAAGCTAAAGTCTACATGCAACCAAACATGAATATTATTATTTTATTCTTATACAGTACAAAAGTGTAAGGTGCAAAGCTCTAAGGCTATGTTTATAATGGCACAAGATACAGTGCTCATAGTTTGCAGGCACCGCTCCACCTGACCAATGATAAAGCCAAGTAAAGTTTGGGTTACTAGCAGTTCCTATGTCTAAACTCATAATGTAAGAGTCCAGGGCAATTTGATGAGAAGAGTGGGACATGGATGAGAAATGGGTTTGGGATTTGGAGTCAGCTAACCATAAAGACACAAACAGGACACATCTGTCTCCCCAGAGAGAAGGCCCATGCCAGAAGGTGTAGTTCTAGTTGTGGTAGAGCTGGCATTTCTCAGAAAGTCAAGTATTTTAGAGTGACTCAAGTTCATAGGTGTGTGAAATGCAGGGTTTGAAATTGAAATAGAAGATCAGCGTTTTTTAAACCCCTTTTTTTACTGGTCTGAATACATCATCAGTCCTTCCTCTTTTCCTCCATCAAAAGCAAGGGGCAGTCTGAGCTGAGTATTGCTCACATAATGACACACAAGTGCCATGCAGTGCTCTAATATTCTGAGCCCTAATTGTGTTATGATAGCCACCCACAGGGTGGGTCCATGACAGCATGGATGATGGCGGTCATTCAAACTGGAAGACTGAGGATATCTTATGGTGGAAAAGAAGTACTGCAGGGGGTGGGAGCTCTGGGTTGAAGGTGAATATTGCAGCCAAAGCTGATTTTAATAGGCTATTTTTTGGGTGGAGTTTTGTTTTAAGGCTGCAAGAGGTATGGTAGTATTGTACATTTGTCATGAAATTAGGGGTTATTCTTTATATTCCTTGGGATCCATTTTTTGTGAGCAACATTAAATAAAAATGTTGGAAATATAATGAGATTAAACAACTAACATTTCCATCAGTGGTGATTATAGATTACAATAAACTAATAGGTTCAGCACTGACTCCCTTACTTATATATCAAAATATATGTACACAAATATGTTAAAATAATTTATATCAATCATAAAAAGTGCTAACAAAGACATTTCTCTTCCAGCAGTATTTCCTGCCTCCCCTGTATCTCCCCTTCAAAAAGAAGGGCCCAATATCTTCTCTTCATTCATGCACACTGCTTGGTCATACATGCTGGTTGGTGTGTACTGGAGGAACAAAACTTCTTTGGACACAGAGATATGTACGGATTTAAAGAGTTTAAACACTATAACAGGACAAAACATTTTTTTGAGAGCTAATAAGTGCTGATCTTCTATTTAAATAAAAAAAATTTTTTGCTATGATTAATACTTTTTTGGTATAAATGATGATTTTTGGTACATATCTGTACACATAGGCAGCTGGGTGTTATCCCCCCCCCCCCCCCCCCCCCCCCCGTGCGGCGCAGATTCCCCCTGTTGATATTTCACCAAAGCCCCCCAACTCGGCTCCTAAAAAATTGAAAAAGAAAAAAAACTACCGACACCATCCACTGCCCTACTGATACCAACCTCTGCCCTACTGAGAAGTTCACTGCTCTACTGACACCATCCATTGCCCTATTAACATTGTCCATGCCTTAATACATTTGAGGTACACACCCTAATGCAAAAGGCTGCGCACACCTATGTCTGTACACATTGATCTATAGGAAAGGGAGTGAGGGCTGAACTAACTGGTTATAATACATTTTGAGAAAAGTTAAATTCCAGTACAGTGGCTTTAACCACTTGCTGACCACTCACATTGAGTCTACTGCGGCAGAGTGGCTCTCCTGGGTCCAGCGACGTAGACCTATGTCGCTGGATACCGCCCCCTCTCGGCGGCGCGCGTGCGCCGCCGGAGGCTCGCTCCCGCTGTATTCGGACACAGCGGGAGTCGGGCCAGGGGAGGAGAGGTGGTGATCACCGCCGCTCTTCCCCCGATCGTCGGGGACAGACCGAGGAAATCCGCCCGCTTATGTAAACAAAGCAGGCGGATCTCTTATGTGACAGGCAGTGACAGATTACAGGATTTAGCATAGCTGAACCTGCGATCTGTGTGTCACACAACCCCCTCCCCCCACACACGTCAGTAAGCATGAGGCACACATTTAACCCCTTGATCACCAATAAAGTTTACCCCTTCCCAGCCAGTGTCATTATTACAGTAACAGTGCAAATTTATAGCACTGATTACTGTAGTAATGTCACTGGTACCCCCAAAAATGTAAAAAATGTCAGTTAGGGGTCCGATCTGTCCGCCGCAATGTCGCAGTCCCGCAAAAAAATTGCAGATCGCCCCCATTACTAGTAAAAAGAATAAACAATAAAAATGACAAATCTTTCCCTTAGTTAGTAAACGCAATAACTTTTGCACAAACCAATCAAAATACGCTTATTGTGATTTTTTTTTTACCAAAAATATGTAGCAGAAAACAAATTGGCAAACATTTTTAAAACATTTTGATTTATACATTTTTTTGGGGGGAATGTTATATAACAGTAGTAAATGGCAAAGAAATAGTGCGCTAATAAAAAAAATTTATATGATCAAGGTAAAAAACAATAATCATAAAAATCTCTCAAAATAAAATAAGTCTGCAAACACTTCAAAATAAATTAATGAGTGAATCCATCCGTGTCAAAGTGACACTCTCTACAAACAGTAGTGTTTCACATAAAACAATATAAAAAAAGTGTAAACATCAAACATAAAAGTCTCTCAAATGTTATAGGTCAGCTTAAGCTTGAACAGTGAATCAGTGCCAAGGTGACGTGAAAAAAAAAAGGTGCAGACAATGATGTTTCACAATATCAGATGTTCTCTATGCCAAGATGGTCTCCTACTTTAGAGGTGACTATATGGTGAGAAGGTGACACCCTGGTGGTATAGATGGATTCTTACCAGAGATCAGGGAGATATGAGCTTGGGCTGCTGGAATAGGTAATCCAGTGTGTGGATAACGGAGAGTGGTGTGCTCTCACTGGGATATCCAAAAAACTTGTCCTGTTCACACCTGTAGGTTCCGATGACTCAGGGTGCAACGGCCAAGAAGGTGATGCCCAAAGGGGGAAAAAAAGGGACTGATGGTGCATTACCCTCAAAACAAATTTATTGGAAGGAATGGCAAACACTTACATCACAAAAACAGAACAAACAATAAAAAAGCAGCTCATTAAAAGTGATTGGCCGCCTGCAAAAATGGTCCGTAGCAAATGACAGCACAGCTAGCCCCCATTCGACGCGTTTCCACTTAGGAGTTGTCTACTGGGAATGGAGCTGAAGCAGCACCGTCATTCTCCCTGTTAAAATAGCGAATCTGATGGGTACTTCCGGTCCGGCCGCATCGTGGTCCCGGAAGTGCGATGACGTCACACTTCCGGTGATCAGACCCGCTCGTGCAGTAGAATAGGACAGGAAGTTGTTCAGCAGTGTAGTTTGGAAGCCGAAAAGAAATTGAAAAAGAAAAAACGTCCTTCTAACTATGATGGAATGACTCATAGGACATATAGACAGCTTTAGGTCCTGCTGAAATTCTAAAAATAAAAACCTTTAAAAAGATAAATATTATGAAAAATGTGAAAGCACATCTATGGCTCAAGCTGAGTCACACACAAAGGGTACTCAACAGAGCATGCACAAGATCTGTGTCTGAAGGATGAGTGTGAGTGTAAAAATGATGTGTGTGTAAGTGATGTGTGCAGGTACTCACATTTCCAAAATGGCCACGGCGGAAGCGTGCTTATGTGCGTCATATGTGACTGACGCATTTCATCATCATAGACGTTGTCAAAGGCGGCAATGATGATGATGAAACACGTCAGTCACGTATGGCGCACATAAGCACGCTTCCGCCGCGGCCATTTTGGAAATTCCATGCTGTATTAATTCAAGCAATATGTGAGTACCTGTCTATTATTTAACAATAAAGCTGTTTTTTGGACGTATTACACTATTGGACTCCCCTTCATTTTTCACGAGGTTCACCTTACCTGGCACTTATGGTGGAGCAGGGGATGGATTACATCTTATAAGTTTACTTCCATTCCGATCTCAAAAGTCTATGGAGGTGGATGATTGGTATCTGCTAAGCTGACCCTTACTACTTATGCCTGATTGACCTTTCATTAACTTGAAGGTCCACCTTATCTGGTAAGAGTACCCCAGTCATTAACATCACAGTGGTGGATCATTACTCTACAGTGGGAGCGGCTTCCTATCATCGCTTTCTCTTTTCCATTACAGAGACTGTCTAATACCAGGACTGTTTTGGTTTAATGCACTCAAGCCATGTTTTTTCATGTTTTTCGCATAGGATACTGATTCTTATGGTTTTATTATCTATGAGCATTATATTTATATATATCATCATTAGGCGCTGCACTTTTTACTTATATTTTGCATTTCTGTATTTGGTTTCCTGTTGTGCTGGCTGCCATTTTTTCTTCATATTTCTGGTATTTGCTGAGCATTCACATGCTTAGAATTGGCCAATGATTTTGTCCATTTGCACACTTTGGGACTAGCGCGGCTTTTTTCCTTTTAATAATGTTATATAACAGAATGTGAAAAATATTGTTTTTTTTTTTCAAAATTGTCGCTCTTTTTATAAAAAATAAAAATCGCACAGGTGATCAAATACCACCAACAAAAAGCTCTATTTGTGGGAAAAAAATGGACATATATTTAATTTGGGTACAGCGTCGCACGACCGTGCAATTGTCCGTTAAAGTAACGCAGTACCGAATCGCAAAATATGGCATGGTCAGGAAGGGGGTAAAATCTTCCGGTCTTAAAAAGGTTAAAAATACGCTCATTGAGAATTTTTTTTGTCAAAGACATGTAGCTAAATACATTTTGGCCTAAATATATGACAAAAATGTAATATATTGGATATTTTTTAACTGTCAAAGTAGAAAATGTCAAATTTTCGCTGTTTTTTTATTAATATCGCAAAAAATGAAAAGCGCAGAGGTGATCAAATACCACCAAAAGAAAGCCCTGTTTGTGGGGGAAAAAAAGGACGTAAATTTCGACTGGGTATGGCGTTGCATGACCGCGCAATTGTCGGTTAAAGTGGCGCAGTGCCAAGTTGAAAAAAGTGGCCTAGTCATTAAGCAGGAAAATCCTCCGGTCCTAAAGTGGTTAATGTTATTAGTTAGTGAATGGTAAATATGAGGTAAGGATAGAACGAATAGTGAGGATATTCATTTTGTTTAGCGTTCCATTTAAATATCTGAGAATCGCAGATGGTTTAAGAGACTTAAAGCGTTTGCTACCCCAAAACGTCATATTCCTGATATGTGCCTGCTGTAATATGTACTTGTATGAGAGTATCCTGTTCTCTTTGTATTGCTTCCTTTGTATGAAATCCCTGGTGTTCCTGCCAGTCCCTCTGCTTTCCTATTAAAAACTGATCACACTAAGCAGGAGAGTACAACGTGGTCAGTTCTCTAGCTATGCTATGAACTCAGTGTGCCCTCCTCCAATGATCAGGCTTATCCTGAAACACCCCCGCTGCACAGCCATTCACTCACAAGCTCAGTGTGCTGCTGCTTCTCCTCCATCAGCTCTTATCCAGCTGAGAACAGAGAGAATGTGACCACTTATAAAAAAGGGAATGATTCTAATCTGCCTCCTTACGGCACAAGGATCTCTTTTGAACAATTGAACCTCTTCAACGTGCCCTAAGGCATCCCACATGAAACAGTCTCTTCTGTTGCTTCTAGACAAAGACAAACTCAACACAGACTTCACACAAGACAACTCTAAAAAGCGCTTTATGGACAGATGGCAAACCTTCATTTGCTCGACGTTATCCCCCAAAGAGCAAGAAAACCTCTATAATTGCCCCGAGTACCACAATGAATACTTATTGCAAATCACAAAGGAGGACTCCTTGCCCTCCTGAACTTACACATACAACGCCCACTGGATGCCCCCCCCCCTTTGGGATGATGACCACTCTGTTGACACCTCATACTCATTTTGACCAGCTCTTATTGTGTTTTGTTACCCTAGTTAAAAGTTATGTCCATCCAGCTACTTCACCTCTATTGCGTTACTACATATCTACAGCGCACATTCTCTGCGCCTAACTACATTCCCTCTTCCTTTTCTTCTTCCTCTTCTTCTTCCTCTTCCTTTCTCTCAGGCCTATTGTTTTATTATTGCAATATGTTTGTTTTATTGTTTCTTTCACCTCTGCCTATTTGACATATTCAATACGAATTGTAAAATACGCAAATCTCAAATTCTGTCGAAGCTCTATACTTTGTATTGGTGAATTCTTTCAATAAAATGTGTTAAAAAAAAAGGTATTTATAATGTCTTTTTATATCTATACAAATGTGTTTTGCCTTTTAATTTAATTTTAAACTGAACAGGGTTGTTTTACAAGGTGATCGTTTACAATCACTTTACTATTCAGCTCTTTTTTCAGTTCTTTTTATTAACTGGATAAGATGATTTCTTTATTGCTTGTTTTTATCATTTTTTTGTTTTTTGGTCATCCCAGCATCTTCCCAAATGGCTCATCACTAGGACATGGAAGAAAAAATGCCTCAAATTGTGTAAAACCTTACTTGCAGATTTAATTAAAGTTTAAAAACACACTTACATCGATATATCCAATATAGCGCTATACAAAGAATTCCTCGCAGGCCAAACATGAAGCATAACACCCTCAGCACATCACTCCGCCCTACACGTTTTGTCTAGGGCACAGTCTCCCATTCTCTATTTCTTTATTTGCACATGGACTCTTATGTTGTTTTGGATTTGGTTTTATCCCACAATTGGGTAGATTACTTAAATTACAAGGATTAAAATGAATAGCTCAATTTTGGTAACAAAACTAAATAAAGATATTAAATCCTCCCAATCAAAGTTAGCGGGATGTACATCCATTTTTTAATTGTATCAAATTTACCTCTGAATAATTCACTTTATATAAGTCATTAATATCCACTGGAATGTTTTTAATTGGTTTAGATGTCAAATGATTGCCATGACCTTAATCCATTCAAGGGTCAGTGTTTGTCTTTTTTCGGAACTGTGACTAGATCATTATTAGTAACAACAAATTATCTTCTAGTAATAGTGGATGACGTCCTAACTTCCTGTCTGTGTCCTTCAAAAATTAGCAAGGTTTGTGATGCCTCTACCAAGAACTCCAAAGCAAAGTTAAAAAACAAGGGAGGAGCTAAGCTTCATGTGTGCGCTTTGCAATCTTTCCCTAGGCTAAGAAGCTCCTCGCAAATGGTATTGTTGTCAAGGGAAAGCTTTATAGAAAGAATGAATTATCACCATGAGGGGAATTTAATTTCAAATGATTCTTGAGCCAATTTTAGATATCTCGGTGTACAATGTATACGGTCAAACTCCTCAGTGTCTAGTATGTTGGCGACATCTGTTACATATAAGACATAAACTGCTGCCAATGCTTAACATACTTTTTGTACTTTATTATTTTTTTTTTAACTTTATCTCCTTTTTAAACGTAAAAAAAAAATGTCATTAAAAAAAGTACATTTAAATTTTACTAATTTAGAGGCAGATGGTTTGATTTCGTAGAGGCAAAGAGACTGTGCTCTTTGCAAGGGAAGTTGCACAAGGGAATGTTCCCCAGAGCTTAGTGAATAAATGGAAGCTCTGCTCCAAACATGTGCAGGTAAAAACATTTTTTTTTGGATGCGCCTGGGTATCCACTGGGGAAAATTGCCCTGCAAAGTGAACAGCCTATTTGCCGTTAGTAAACCAACACTAGTAGTTCTATATAATAAATATATGTTGTTAGACTGTATCCATCTAGGCCAAGAGATCTGTAAGCCTTACAATCTATTCTTGGTCTAAGTGGATCAGTACTCTCTCCCTACCCTCTGTGCAACCAAATACTGGCACTGCCTTGTGCCAAGAAGGGAAGTGACTCACAATGTCTCCATAACCAAGGTTTGGTTATTTCAGAATATCCAGTTCTTTTCCCAGAATACCATTTGTTTGTCAGTTTTGTACAGTATGCAAATGCAAACACTCTATGGGGGAGATTTACTAAAACAGGAGCACATAGAATCTGGGGCAGCTGTGCAGAGTAACCAATTAGTTCTAACTTCAGCATGTTCAATTAAGCTTTGACAATAAAACCTGAAAGCTGATTGGTTACAATGCACAGCCGCACTAGATTCTGTGTGCACCAGTTTTATTAAATCTCCCCCATATGTGAAAACTATTGAACATTTTCCCTGTCAAACTTTCAAACCATTCCATATGTATACCATTCCATGTGTTTGACCTGTATAAATCAGGTCAAACATGCCTACCCCTCTGGGGTCACTCCAAATACTGCTCTGGTGGTATCACTGATGGTATTCCTTCTTATGATCTTATCAGGTATGATGTGGTAATACATTAGGAAGAATGGACATGTGGCCCCAATGCAGTGGCACTGGTGCTCATATTTGCTCTGTAAATAAGCTCACAGACATATAGGGGCCCCACATTGTGTAGTATGTAAAAAACACTTTATTTAAAAAAGAATTGCACTTACAAGAACATTTAAAGTAAAGGCACTTTAATGCACAGTGTCACCCGGCTCCGCCCTATACGTTTCATCACGTGACTTCCTCAGCCACCTCAGGGGAAATCAGCTTATAATACAAAGGCCCATTCCTTGCCTCTTAACATGGATTTGTTAAATGGTCATATGAACTGCTTGGTAAAGTGGTTGTACAGACTAAAGGTTTTGTACTTTAATGCATTCTCTGCATTAGGGTAAAAAACCTTTAAGGTGAAGCTTTCCCCTTTACCCTCTAAATACTTACCGGAGCCTGACCTTGATCCAGCACTGTGCCGAGAACAGCCTCACTGCTCTTTCTCTTTCTGATCACTGGACATGGAGGTAGCAGCAAAATGGAGGAAGCAGCTTTTGATGCTGTCTATCACAGCCTGTGAGGAGGGCAGGTCCGAGCTGTGCTCTGTGTACCTATGGACACACAGAGTGTGGCTTGGGATTAAGCCAGCCCAGGTGCCTCCTCAGGAGCTGGTTATCCATGGGGACACTCGGAAGGCAGGGGGAGCTAGGAGCACCGGCAGGGGAGCCCAGAAGTGGGGGAACAAGGCTATCTGTGCAAAACCATTTCACAGATCGGGTAAGTATAAGATGTTTGTTATTCAGAAAAAAAAACCTTTACATGGGTGTTAACCCTGTTTGAGTACTGGGTACTTTCCCAATTTTATTATTTTTGTCGTTAACAGCAGTTTTCTATGGCACCAACTCCCCCCCCCCCCCCCCCCCATACAGCTTTAGGACAATTAAATAATCCTGGAGAAAAAAATTTAAGGGAATTTGTTAATTTTTAAATCTCTTGTAGCAGGCTTTCTCCCCATTGCAGTGAAAATTTGTCCAACAGTAGCTTCAGTTTCTCCCCTGCAGAGCACTGCTGTGACAGATTCATATCCGCCAAACAGTGCATTAACGTACAGTAGTTGGGTGGAGCATCTCCTGGGAAAAGCCTGTGGGCAAAGGAAAAAAATTGTTCAATTTCCCATCAACAGTATTGATAGAGGAATCCCTCTCGCAGCGCTACTGTGTTCTGCCGGCGGGGAGAGCAGGGATCCTTATCCACAGGCAGAATACATTGATCAGTGCTCGTGGCTATAGCCTTCAGCAGTGATCAGGTGAAAAAAATCCTGGTTGTACTGAAGTTAATTAATGGACCAACTTCAGTGCCACTAGCCTGGCTATAGAAGTTTTAAAAAAATGCCAGTTCCTGCTGAACCAGCCGAACTTCGATCCCTCTATGGCTAGCTTAACACTGAGACATAGATTGTCCTGAAACAATAATTGGATGCTTAATTTTCTAACATGACTCACTTGTGTCTGTGATAACAATGAGTTAATTGCACACTGGATTTTGTAACTTTTATATTCTAATTTGCATTGAATGTGTTTCTGTTTTCAATGGTATAATTGTTTCTGCTTTATCTCCAAGCAATTTTCCTTAATTATATGTTCCTACATTGCTTACTATTATGGCTTTGGTTACCTGTTCCATGGGAAATCTAAGAGCAACTGTACTGTGACAGACCTAAACAGGACAGGGGCTTTTGGAGAGGACTAGGAGCAAGCCCCTCACCCGCTGACTATGGGCCCTGGCTTTTAAGGGAACCCTTGGAGTAATGTTACTTTGAATTCAAGTCCATGTCTCCCCAAGACACACAGACTTTGGGACTCTAGGCCGGGGGTCCCTGTTTAGAACCTAGCTCCCCCATTACCAATAATGACTGCTTCACACTGTAGGACTCATAACAGATGTTAATATCATCAGCTCAAGCCACTGTCTTTCACCCATTGTTAATTCTGATAATTAACTCACCTATTGTCTGCTAGCAAACTATTGTGGGATGTGTTTATACTTGTAACAATGTGTATTGTACAGTACTTTGCATTCAGTATTGTATTGGACGAATAGCCTTGTCATCTAGGCTGGGTTAGGTGACTAGTTAATTAGCTCATGTTAAGTACATCTCTGTAAGTTAATAGTTGCTAGAGGGGGAGTAGCATAGTTTATGTTGGCTGTTGTTGAGCTATGGTAATTACATTCCTGTTTAGAAGTTTTATTGTTAGAGTAATATAATCAGGAGGGGACTGTCCTCCTGTGAGGTAAAAAATATATTTTTGAATTTCAATAAACAGTCTTTCCTTTGGTTTTTACCTCTCATCTTGTCTGTGTACGATGTTTGGGGTAAAAAGGGCTGGTATTAGCTCTCAGTCTGCTCAGAATGGTTTGGAGGGCAGGAGGCGCTGTTTGGTGGAAGCAAGCACCTAGTCGGGGTGCCAAGCGGTTCCATCACATGTACCATATCAGCAGGATCATAGTGTTATTAATTCATTAGGGCAAAACTTAGACAGATTTCAAAGACACAAAATATTACAGCACCTCATACATTACCACACCATAAAAGTCCTTTTTTAAATGCAAGCAGTATCTATTAACGTGGAGTAAAATTAACTTGGTTCCAACCTATTGCAGTCTGCTGTACAGCAGAGCTCAAGCTGGGAGAGCGAGAAGCAGCAAAAGAATCAGTTGTGCTGCAGGTGCTGATAGAAAAAGAGGAGAGTGGCAGAGAGGTGAGCTTATCCATCTGCCTCTTCTCCTTTTGCTGTCCAGTCAAAGGCTGGGGGAGGGTCAAGGCCTGTAAGTGTTACTTAACAACTAAAGGACCGCCCGCCGCAGTTATACTGCGGCAGGCAGCCCCTCCTGCGCAAACCGACGTAGGTATACGTCAGTCAAGTGCCTGCAGCTAGGGGGCGAGTGTGCGCCGCCGGCAGCACGCTCCCACCCCCACTCGGCAGCAGGGACCCCGATGCACGGGGCAGGCGGCTCTGATTGCCACCTGACACCCGTGATCATTCCCCGCTGAGAGAGAAGGACGGTCAGCTGTTGTAAACACAGCTAACCGTTCTTCTCTCTGGAAGGATCACAGAGCACCTGTGATCCTTCTATGTAGGATCACAGGTCTCTATGGTCATTCCATAAGCCCCGCCCCCATACAGTTAGAATCACTCCCTTAAGCCCCTTTCACATAGGCGGACCGTTCAGATCTGCCTGTCAGTTTTTTTGGCGGATCTGAAAGGACACCCCATGCATCTCTATGGGGCATCGGATGTCAGCGGAGACATGTACGCTGACATCCGATCTGACCCCCCATAGAGAACAGTGGGACCTGACCGCTGTGTCTCCGCACACAGCGTGGAGACACAGCTGCCATTCGCCTGCTCAGCGGGGGATCGGCGGATCGATTCCCCGCTGAGAAAAACTGAGTGCGCCTGACGGACTCCCTGTGTGAAAGGGGCTTTAGGCTCACATTTAACCTCTTGATCACCCACAGCATTAACCCCTTCCCTGCCAGTGTCATTAGTACAGTAACAGTGTATATTTTTAGCACTGATTACTGTATTAATTAATCAAAAGTGTCAAAAATGTCAGTTAGGGGTCCGATCTGTCCGCTGCAATGTGGCAGTCCTGCTAAAAATCGCAGATCTCCGCCATTACTAGTAAAAAAAAAAACAATAAAAATGACATAAACCTTTCCCGTAGTAGACGCGATAACTTTTGCGCAAACCAATCAAAATAAACTTATTGCAATTTTTTTTACCAAAAATATGTAGCATAAAACAAATTGGCCTAAACTGTTAAAAAATTTAGATTTTTAAATGTTTTTTTGGGGAATGTTATATAGCAGAAAGTGAAAAATATTGTTTTTTTTTTTTTCAGAATTGTCATTCTCTTTTTGTTTATAGCGCAAAAAATAAAAGTTGCACAGGTGATCAAATACCACCAAAAGAAAGCTCTATTTGTGGGAAAAAACGGACATCAATTTTATTTGGGTACAGCGTTGCACGACCACGCAATTGTTCGTTAAAGTAACACAGTGCTGAATCGCAAAAAATGGCCTGGGCAAATCCTTCCGGTCCAGAAGTGGTTAAAGTGGTTGTTAACCACTTGCCGACTGCCTAACGCCGATCTACGTCGGCAGTCAGCCCCTCACAGGCAAAGCGACGTAGGTCTACGTCGCTAGCCTGTGAGGGTCTAGGGAGCGAGCGAGATGTCCGCCGGTCACTCTGCGATCATCGGGGGAGAGGGAGAAAGTCAGGCGGCTTGTGTAAACAAGCTGCCTGTCATTCTCCCCTGTGTATGAAGGATGATCATACGGTTCTACTATGTAGAACCGTTGATCACTGTTCATACATCTGAAGCCACAGCCAATCACAGTAGAAAGCACGCCCCTAGGGACACACATAGCCCCTCCCTTTCAAAAAAAGTTAACCCCTTCACTGCCAGTGTATTTTTACAGTAACAGTGCATATGTATAGCACTGATTACTGTAGAAATGTCACTGGTAACCCCAAAAGTGTCAAAAATGTCAGTCAAGGGTCTGATCTGTCCGCCGCAATGTCGCAGTACCGCAAAAAAAATCGCAGATAGCTGCCATTACGCGTTAAAAAAAAAACAACAAAAATGACAAAAATCTTTCCCTTTTTTAGTAAACGCGATAACTTTTGCGCAAACCAATCAAAATACGCTTTTTGCGATTTTTTTTTACCAAACATAGGTAGCATAAAACAAATTGGCTAAAAATGTTAAAAAATTTTGATTTTTACATTTTTTTGGGGGGAATTTCATATAAAAAAATGTGAAAAATATTGCTATTTTTGCAAAATTTACGCTCTTTTTTTGTTTATAGCGCATGATCAAAAAATCGCACAGGTGATCAAATACCACCAAAAGAAAGCTCTGTTTGTGGGAAAAAAAGAACGCCAAATTTGTTTAGATACAGCTTTGCACGACCGCGCAATTGCCCGTTAAAGTCACGCAGTGCCGAATCGCAAAATACCCCCTGGTCAGGAAGGGGGTAAAATCTTCCGGGGCTTAAGTGGTTAACCTAACTTAAAATACCTTTGTGTGCCTACTGATTAAAGGAAGGTTAGCTGCACTGTGAGTTTATTTTGTTAAAAAAAACTTGTCTCTGCTGTGTTCTCCATCTTCAAACTGCAGGTCGCGTGATCGCTGTCAACTGCACATCAATTCACAGACCTGCTGGTGTCCAGTGTCGGGGCAGTATGCCAGAACCAAAAGTGACATTGCCACTGAGCTTCTGTGTTTCCATGCCAATGGAACACTATCAGGCTCGGCAGCAAACATCACTCCCCCCCCTTCAGGGATTGATAAGGCTTCTCATTGACCACAGAAGATACAGGTGCGCTCTTGCACAGCACACCTGTATCTTTGGCATGATGACACAAGAAGTAAAGTGACCACGGCTGCTTGGATCGGCATGCTACCATGGTCAGTTTACTTGTATGTAGCACCCTTCTAGGTAGGTGCTAGGAAAAGCATATATGTGGCCCTGTCTGCTTATCAGGGGGGCCTGATTCAGTTAGTGAGGCTGTCATGTGTTTCCAGGTGTGGTCTGTTGAGTCTGGGGAGTCTCCCCACTGTATCCAATGAGGGCTCTTATTGGACAGTGGAGGAAACCTGGCCAACAGCGCACCAGGGCTTATAGCTGTCTCAGTGGGCGGAGTTTGCTGCAATGCACCCTGGGATCGGATATAAGCCTAAGGGGAGCATGTGACAGGGGGTCTTTGGCGGGAAGCAGAGTCCCAGGAGGAGGCTGAAGGCTGTATCTCCTCCTGTCAGAGCAAGTGAGGGTGTCCTGGGCAGGTGGCCTAGAGGACCGGAGGTTCAGCTTGGCTGCAGGAAGAGGATCCAGAGTGTTGGTGACTGAGTGGAGCTTCTGGGCAGAAGTTTCCAGGAAAAACAGTGTCGTGAGTACTCAAAACTGCCCAGGGGTCTGCCTAAGAGAGAGGGCCATTCCAGAAGGTCAAAGGGATCCGGGAGCCAGCTAACCAGTAGAGGAGGCTTAGAGGAAGGGGGTGCCAGTGTCTAAGCCCTGAAGATAAGTAAGAGAAAAGGGGGCACCGGTGTGGGCCCTGAAGTGTTCAGCATTGCAGCAGTATACAAGTAGCTACCTCAGCAAGAGTGCTTAAGGGAGCTCAAAGATTACTTCTTTAGTCAGAAAGCAGTCACAAGTCAGTTCAGCATTAACAGGCATCCGGCCAGCGTTAACCAGCGTCAAGCCAGCGTTGATAGGCATTCAGCCAGTGTCAAGTTAGCGCCAAATAGCGTTTTCCGAATGTGCCCACCAAATTGGTCATAGTTCAGTTCAAGGAGTATCCCACTCATCCCTTCTCCTATCCTAGTTACAAAATAAATACAAAAACCCAAAGATACTGGACTGGTCATTGTCTCAGTGCTCACATTTGGAGAAACATGCTTTAATGTGCTGTTGTTGCTAGCGGTAACCCAGGGGGACCCATATCCAGCAAAAACGGCTGGGAATTGTGCTACATTTGGGGGCTCGTCTGGAATTTCACCCTGGGTTACTGGGTCAGTTGCCAACAGCAACAGCCAAAAGAAAAGTTCAAAATCTCCATTTTTGTTTCCGGGACTTTATTCCAAAACTCAAGCCAAGTGTGAGGTCAGTTCTGCAGGAGACAGGGAGAGTGGGATGAAGATTAATGTGCACATGGAAGGTTGTCCGAGGCAACATGAATGTTTAAGTCAGCACTGCAAAATGGCAGGAAACGTTCACTTTAGTTATGAGATGTACTCTGCTATCAAGTATTGAAGAGCAGGGAAGAGGTCTATGTTAGTGAATAAAAGCTGCAGATGCTTAACAGAAAACGGTCCGGGTGTGGACAAAGAAATTGATGGCCAGGGGCACATGAAACAGAGTGCCAGGAGCCAAGTGTGTGTTCAGGCTATATGGACTGATGTTGACCATGCATACGACAGCGGGACATTTGTTCTATACAGCGAATGCAGTGATACTGTGAAGATTGCAGTCGGCCATGCCGGGAGGGGCAGTGGGACTATCTTCGGAGACAGTATGGTGGAGGTGCAGCTGGGGCCCTGCTACAAGTAAGAAGAGTGGATGCATGTCTGGCGAGGGACATGGTCTGCATGGCATGGGAAGGGTTACTGAACTGCGCGGGAAAGCGCGATCCAGAAAGCACTGCCTAGTAGGAGGAGCCACCGCCAAAAAAGGAATATGAGTGGAGACATCGGTCACGCCCAGCCAATCAGGAGTGACTAAGGGAGTCCATATAACACTCCCCCCTTCGGGTGTGGCTGAGAGGGAGACACGTGCGAGGAAAAGCACCATGGAGTTTGTTGCAGAGCAGAAGTGTGCAACCGTGATCTCTAGGGCTGCGCATCTTCACTGGTCTCACGATTCGTTTCGATTACAATTATCATGGCAATGATTCAATTTGATTCCGTGATGCATCATGATGCATCACAATTACTACCCAATGCCCATGCCCGGTCCACTGTCCAATGGTTTTCAAAACTTTATCAAAAAAAAAAAAAGCAGTCAAAAGTTAAAGAATCATTTTTATTTTTATTTGCTCTTAAAGGACACTTCCCTGGCCTGCAAGCCCTGCATAGTGCACTTGCACTGCATACATATAGGAAAGTCTGAAAATACCATTTCCCCAAAAATAATATTAATTTTTGCTCCCAAAGATGCGCTAGGTCTTATTTTCAGGGGATGTCTTATTTTTCCATGAAGAAGAATACGGTACACATTTATTGTTAAACAAAAAAAAAGGAAATGTATTACCTGTATACGGTATGGTATTAGTTGTCATCACAAACTAGCAAATTACATCCTCCTGTGTCATTTTGATTCCCCCCCCTTCTGATCCTCCTGTGTCACTTTGATCCCCCCCCTTCTGATCCTCCTGTGTCATTTTAAGTGATCCCACTCCCCCCACCCCTGTGCCAGTGGACACCTTCACCAGACATCCACCCCATCCCTTTATTAGACATTTCCCCCCTACCTCAGTCGCCCCTGTGTGTCCACACAATGTGCCCAACTCCTGCCCCGTGCGACTCACTGTCTAATTGTGAGTCAGCCAGACTCCGTCAGGGCAGAGCGAGCAACAGGCGGCCGCTTGTCCTGGCGGCGGCGCGGGCTCTCTGATTAAAAGAGACCTTGCACTACCTGTCTGCTCCGGCTGTGCTGCGGCCAACAGTGAGCTGCACGGCGGCACCTGCCGCTACAGTCCAGAGTTACGGTAGCTTTGGGGGGGCCTTGTTATTGGGGAGACCTTATGTTCAGGGGAGGCCTTATTATCGGGGAGGTCTTATTTTCAGGGGGATGCCTTATATTTCAGCGAGAGGCAAAATTGTAAGTAGGTCTTATTTTCGGGGGATGTCTTACTTTCAGGGAAACAGGGTAGCATAGCAGAGACAGACAACAACATTATTTACTAGAAGTAACAGTAAAATAGTATGGCATTAAACTGTAATAGTGCTGTTTACTTTTTCATAAAAGAAAAGAAAATATTAATATAAAGTCTAAAGCTTTTAAAGTACAACTAAAGGCAAAACTTTTATTTTGGATAGAGTGGAGGAGAGGAGATATTAGAACATCTGTCAGTGTTTATTAGAACATCTGTCAGTGTTTATTGCTGTCTATGTTGTCCCACGCTGTAGAGATTCACCCTCTCTATTTGTCCTGTGTTTTTACCATTATCATTGAAAGTAAAATGAAAAACCCCCAAATTTTGTGGGATTTCCTCTCACTTTCAGTTTGGAACAGAAAGTGAAGGTAAATTTCTACAATGGGGGCAACATGGCAAAAATAAACCTTACAGGTGTAATGATTAAAGAACCTTCCCTTGCTCAATCCAAAAGGAAAAATGTTTTGCCTATAGTTCTAATTTAAAGCCAAGATAGAAGCCTGCTAGCCAGTCAGCCAAGTTAATATTCTTGTCAAAATGGTCATCATAAATTCCCACAAAACATTATATATAAATCCTTTATGTGTATATATGCGTTGCAATAAATTCCAGGTGTGCCATAACCTGTCCTCCACAAAACAGAGCACTTCCTGACTAATAGCAAACATCAAGGTGAACTTGGAACATAGTGCACTGCTGCAGAACTTCCAGGTTCACTGTGATGTTTGTTTGCCCCTGCCACTCCCAGTCAACTCAAGTGAGTTGATGGCTGCTAGAGGGGAGTTATAAATATATAAGCTCTCGAGTTGTCACTAGTCACTTTACAGAAAAAGTTACCTGTCCTGCAGTCTACCACGATTAAACCCAACTGAAGCCAAGCCACCATTAGAGGAAGGAAAACCCTTGATTAAATCGTCAACTGAAGATTAAACCTTGAGTAAATCTTTATGGGATCACAAAGATTACACATGACAACACGATTGTCTGAATCAGAATCAGGAGAAAGGTTTGGCACTGGTACAAGTCAAGGCACATGAGGTTAGGTCAGGTTTGTGTGTATTTGTGATCCAGTAAAGATTTAATCAAGGTTTTAAGCTTCAATGTATGATTTAATCTTTCAAGGATGTTTCTTCCTGTACCGTGGCTGGCTTGCCTTCAGTTGTCTAGATACACTTTTACCTTTTAGTATTTGTTTGGTTGAGGGAACCCCTACACTTGGCTACAGACACTTAGTTAGTATGTGAATGAACATTCAAAATGGACCACCTTTGAAAACAAGCCATGCTCAATCTCCAGTGCCAGAAAAGCTGTAAAAAAATATAAAATGTTCCAGGTTCACTGTTGATGATGGTTGTGTTTGCCCCTGCCACTGCCAGTCAACTAAACACAGTGTGTGTGTCGTGACAACTCAAGAGCTTATAACACAGCTCTAGCATCAACTCAACTTGAGTTGATGCTAGAGCTGCGTTATAAGCTCTTGAGTTGTCACGACGCTCAGTCAGTCACGATACAGAAAGAAAAGGTTACCTGCACTCTACCACGTTGATTACACCTGTAACTGAAGCCAAGCCAAGCCATCATTAGAGGAAGGAAAATCCTTGACAGAATAAATCGTCAACTGAAGCTTAACCTTGACGAAATGCTTATGGGGTCACATTCACAAACTCACAAATATAGTAATATTACACATACAAGTAACATCCAATACCAAAAAATTGGTGTATTATTTGTGATCCAATGAGATAAGATTTACTCAAGGTTTTAAGCTTCAATTTACGATTTATTTCTCTCAATGATTTTCCTTCCTATAATGGTGGCATTGTGGCTTGGTGTCAGTTGTCTAGAAGGAAATACACTTTAATATTTATTTGGTTGAGGGTTAAATGAACCCCTAGACACTTTTAGTGTGAAACAATGGAATATGGATTGGACAATCTTCAAAAACAAACCATCTCAGTGCTATAAAGCTATAAAACAACACTGGTGTGACTGACAGACTGCATTAGTAATTACTAATTCATTAAAAACATGAGTTAGTAATTACTGCAGTGCTTAGCATTTGGGAACATGTAGGTTTTTCTGTATGAACACTAGTTCATCCACATGCTCTGGTTTGAGGGTGCTTCTTTTTGCAGTTATCTCCTGCAGATACACTTGTACCTGGGATACACAAGTATTGCTTTGACAGCTGAGAGAGGAGGGGAAATATGACCTCATGCTCACGCCACCATTTCAAAGGGTCCTCAGTGAGAGCCAGAGGTGGGGCTTTACAATATTTTTCCATTTCGTCCTCCACCTTGGCATAGGGGATGTTAGGTTCTATTGCAGCATCAGTGAAAGACTGTCCCAGCAAAGTCATGAGCAGCGATCTGGCCTTTCTTTTGGGAGGAGAATGGCTGTCCTCAATGGGTGTTTCTTCTTCCAGAGTTACTTTTTCCCTAGGCACCTTCATCCAGCTTTGGCCTTCTATTAGATTAGTAATCTGTGTTTGAACAAAAGATAATAGTATAAGAAGAGCACACACTGAACTGCCTAAGAATGTGATTCATTCTGATGGAGTGTGGAAACCGCACAGTAATCAATACAGTTCCCACACCGCATCAGTGAAGCGGGGCCTACACAATACAATGTAGCTGAGCTACTAGCTGTCAGGGAGGAAACATGATGAAATTCAAATTACCTCCAAAGATGCAGACTCCTCAGTCACTCCTCTGTATATCTCCAATCTCTCCTCCTCTGCGAGAATAAAAGGCAGTCCCTTAAAGCGAGGATCCAGTGCAGAGGCTGTATGAAGGATCTTCTTCTCTGCCTCAGTGCTGTACCTTTTCAGGAGATCTGTTTTGATGGCATTCTTGATCTCATGGGTGTGTCTCCCATTGTGTCTGTCATGCTCTGGAGCAGTTGTGCATTTAAAGGGGCAATGAGAGACACTGTTGGGTTGCGCTCTTCTGACATCAGCAAGGTTGCATCCTTCATTGGCTTTAATGCACTCACAGCGTCCTCTGCATTTGACACATTGGTTTAATTGAGAGTGCAGAGATCAGCCTCTCCTTTTCTGACTTCTGGAGACAGCAAGGTGGCACAAACTGCAGGTTGTTGTTCTAAGAACCTCTCGACCATGTCATATGCGCTGTTCCATCTTGTTGGCACATCAGTTATTAGCTTATGATTCTTCAGGCCCAGACATTTCTGTTTCTCTTTTAGACAGTGGCTTGCTCTACTGCTGCGGTGAAAGAATGTAGATATTCGTTGCACTCTGCCGAGAAGCCTGGAGAGCGTGGCTCCTTTCAGTGCCCGCTGACATGCAAGATTGAGTGTATGGGCGAAACATTTAATATGAGGAAATTTACCAACTTGAGCTACAACTATCATGTTCGCCACATTGTCAGTCACAAGCCCTACAGATTTATCAGACAGCTGCCATTCTTCCACAACATGAGACAGTAGCTCTGCCAAATGAGCACCCGTGTGAGACTCATAAATGGCTCTCGTTTGCAACGCATGTGACAAGACCTGCCAGTCCTTAGTAACGTAATGTGCTGTTATTGTAACATAGGACTCCGTCGTGACTGAAGTCCATGAATCGCACGTTATTTCGATCCGACTGGCTTGGTTCATTGATGCAAGTACCTGAGCTTTGGTTTCGTGGTAGAGTGCAGGTAGAACATTTTCTGTAAAGTGACTGCATGATGGGATCTTATAACGTGGCTCTAGCATCTTCAAAAGGTAGCGAAACCTGGGGTTGTCCACAACAGAGTAAGGCCGTAGGTCCTTGGTGATGAAAGCTGCCACAGCTTTGGTTAGTTTCTTTCCTTTTTCAGATTTGGGCAGAAAAGTTAAAAGTATGGAAACAATTCTTCGCTGACCTGGGTCTATTTCCTTGACAGTGGCACTGGTGGTGGTGACGGGTGTTAGCATCTCAGAGTGAAAACGGCTAACATGGTTTCTCAAGTTTGTAGAATTCCCTAGGTATTTCATTTTTGTGTGACAGGCTTTACACACAGCGTGTGTCTTGTCAAACTTGCGCTTCCCTGTTTGTTCGTAAAATCCAAAATGTGCCCAGATGTTTATTTTTAAAACGCTAGGTGCATTTTTTATCTCTCGCTCTTTTTCTCCTTCTGCCACTACCATACTACCACGTATGTGACGGAGACGGATGACGTAACTTGCCAAACTCTGTCAGTGTTTAAAAAAAAATTGTGATGCATCGATTCGCCGATTATATTCCGCAGACCTAGTGATCGCTTCACCCACTGGCGGAGAACCTGCTGGGCAGATCCAGGAGCAGACCGGGAAGCCGAGCCCGACCTTCGTATGGGACACAGGCATACGGATGGTGCCCGAGAGAGGACTGGGGCTATGCACAGGAGGAGGTGTAGAATACAATGGCACAGTATGTCCTCATTGTGCGAGAGTGACAATGAAGGTGCAGGCATGGAGTCAGTGCAGGCATTGTGGCTATCTGCTGCTGCGGGCGGAGAAGAGTGAAGGCCGTCCCAGGCAGATGTGTGTGGCCTGGGAGTCGGGGCTCACTCGGGAAGTGACAGGCACAGTGTCCAGGTTCCTCCACGGAGGCGGGAGGGGCATGAGCAGAGTATTGATGAAGTTGGAGGCCATGCAGTCTGACAGTGGTTCAGTTTTGTCATTAGGAAGGACTCAGTCACAAGAAAGAGGGTGCATGCTAATACAGCAGGCCGAGAAGTGGCTGGAGGATGCAACGAAACCCACCGCAGCAGAAACAAGGTCTGCTCCTGTTCATACTACTCAACGTAAATGGCCCGCAGCCATTGAGGCCTCAATGACCAGCCTCAGCAGTGAGTAAGAGGCCGGGGTTGTTAGTGTGGGGTCTCACAGTTTCCAACATAAATATGGATCTATTGAAGAGGGAATAGATGACTGGAGGTGGGAGGACGAACTGGTGGAGTTAAAGGGGACAGGTGGAAGGATCCCAGGAACGCCAGATGCTGAGGCACTGGAGGCAATCACGCAGTGACCGAAAAAGGAAAGCCGTTCATCCGGAAGAAAGCCAGGAACCAGTGTGGAGCGCAAGCGTCCCCGTTGCCGTGACTACGAGTTTCACAAACATATGATTTATCAAGTCACGGAAATAGCAGCAACAGGAATATTTAAATCTAATGGAGGGGCGGGTTGTGGGCAGAACTGGAGGAAAGTAATGTGGTAACCAGTGCCATTAACCCCTCGGTGCCCTTACCTTCATAATAGACCACAATTGATGAATCGTCTTTAAAAATATCTATAAATGCAAGTGTGTACTAAAATAGTATATACAGTAATAATACAATATAAAATACGATATAAAATATTAACCATATCAAAATATATAGGCAAAGCTGAGCACATAGTTGTAGTATAAACAATACCATATGACTTATCATCTTCTGATCAGTGTATTCTGACAGCAGAGGAGTCCCTGCTGTCAGAATACAATAGTGCAGTGGGGAGGATGCCTCCATTCATCTTGATTGTGTGGATGGGGGAATCCGCAAAATTTTTTTTAATTAATCCTCCGGCTGATCAAAAAAAAAAAAGAGTCATATATGGCCAGCTTTAGGAGTTTGCGATCTGGTGTATTCCATACAGTATTATGACATTTATTGAAGGGTGCTGAATAGTGTTGAGCGAACACGGACTGTATTATTCGTGTTCGTACCGAATAATTGGATTTTTTGTACCCGAACACGGACACGGACACTTTACTGTATGTTCGGGTAAAAATCCGTGTTCGGTCGTTTTATTTCCGGGTTTTGCATGCTTTGGCGCTCTTTTCATGGCGGGCTTTCAACAGCCAATCAACAATCGTTTAACTGGTGTGCCTTAAGCCATCCCAGCCATGCCTGCAAATGTCTCAGTAGCTGTGATTGGCCGTCTGAAGCATGTGACCAAGTCTTTATAAGTTCGAGGCAGCCGCAGCGGCGTCATTATGCTGCTTAGATTCAGGGACAGAGCACACATCAACGTGCTGGCTGCTGATTAGGGAAAGATAGGCAGGAAAAAACCATTTGTGTCCGGATAGAATTGAGGGACAGGTCGGAGTGTTTAGGCAGGGCGAGTTGTAGGCATTTTAGGGATAGAGTCTGCTGAATTATAGGGTCAGTGTCTTCTACAAACTACAATCGATATTGCTGTGTGGGGGGTGGGGTCTGCACTCAATCCTGATCTACGATCTCTTCTCAATCCTGTTAGGGACAGAGTCTGCTGAATTTTAGGGAAACTGTGTTCTACAAACTACAATCGATATTGCTGTGTGGTGTGGGATTGGAGATAGGCAGGTGTCAGTGATCCACATCCATTTTTCTGTGTGTGAGCTGCAGTGAACACAATCTTTTTGGGCTGCAGTGAACACAATCTTTTTGGGCTGCAGTGAACACAATCTTTTTGGGCTGCAGTGAACACAATCTTTTTGGGGTGCAGTGAACAAAATCTTTTTGGGGTGCAGTGAACACAATCCTTTTTGGTGTGCAGTGAACACAATCTTTGTGGGGTGCAGTGAACAAAATCCTTTGTGGGGTGCAGTGAACACAATCTTTTTGGGGTGCAGTGAACAAAATCCTTTTTGGGGTGCAGTGAACAACATCCTTTTTGGGGTGCAGTGAACACAATCTTTTTGGGGTGCAGTGAACAAAATCCTTTGTGGGGTGCAGTGAACACAATCTTTTTGGGGTGCAGTGAACACAATCTTTTTGGGGTGGAGTGAACAACATCCTTTTTGGGGTGCAGTGAACAAAATCCTTTTTGGGGTGCAGTGAACAAAATCATTTTTGGGGTGCAGTGAACACAATCTTTGTGGGGTGCAGTGAACACAATCTTTTTGGGGTGGAGTGAACAACATCCTTTTTGGGGTGCAGTGAACAACATCCTTTTTGGGGTGCAGTGAACACAATCTTTTTGGGGTGCAGTGAACACAATCTTTGTGGGGTACAGTGAACAGAATCTTTGTGGGGTGCAGTGAACACAATCTTTGGGGGGTACAGTGAACACAATCTTTGTGAGGTGCAGTGAACACAATCTTTGTGGGGTGCAGTGAACACAATCATTGTGGGGTGCAGTGAACTCAATCTTTGTGGGGTACAGTGAACACAATCTCATACTTCTGAAGGTTTGAGGGTGCTGCCTGTTCCATACTCCCCCTACTCCTCATCTAGCCTTTTAGGGGTACAAACAATAGTAATTGGGGCCTAGTGTGGTTGTGTACGTGTGATATACATACACTTTTTTGGGATCATATTTTCTATTCCGCTATTTAATCAAAAACCTTTGGGGATCAGTTAAATTGGGGGATAGTCTGTGTTGGTACGTGTGAGAGAGATCCACCTTTCCAAGTTGTTGGGGTTCATCTCATACTTCTGAAGGTTTGAGGGTGCTGCCTGTTCCATACTCCCCCTACTCCTAGCCTTTTAGGGGTACAAACAATAGTAATTGGGGCCTAGTGTGGTTGTGTACGTGTGATATACATACACTTTTTTGGGATCATATTTTCTATTCCGCTATTTAATCAAAAACCTTTGGGGATCAGTTAAATTGGGGGATAGTCTGTGTTGGTACGTGTGAGAGAGATCCACCTTTCCAAGTTGTTGGGGTTCATCTCATACTTCTGAAGGTTTGAGGGTGCTGCCTGTTCCATACTCCCCCTACTCCTAGCCTTTTAGGGGTACAAACAATAGTAATTGGGGCCTAGTGTGGTTGTGTACGTGTGATATACATACACTTTTTTGGGATCATATTTTCTATTCCGCTATTTAATCAAAAACCTTTGGGGATCAGTTAAATTGGGGGATAGTCTGTGTTGGTACGTGTGAGAGAGATCCACCTTTCCAAGTTGTTGGGGTTCATCTCATACTTCTGAAGGTTTGAGGGTGCTGCCTGTTCCATACTCCCCCTACTCCTAGCCTTTTAGGGGTACAAACAATAGTAATTGGGGCCTAGTGTGGTTGTGTACGTGTGATATACATACACTTTTTTGGGATCATATTTTCTATTCCGCTATTTAATCAAAAACCTTTGGGGATCAGTTAAATTGGGGGATAGTCTGTGTTGGTACGTGTGAGAGAGATCCACCTTTCCAAGTTGTTGGGGTTCATCTCATACTTCTGAAGGTTTGAGGGTGCTGCCTGTTCCATACTCCCCCTACTCCTAGCCTTTTAGGGGTACAAACAATAGTAATTGGGGCCTAGTGTGGTTGTGTACGTGTGATATACATACACTTTTTTGGGATCATATTTTCTATTCCGCTATTTAATCAAAAACCTTTGGGGATCAGTTAAATTGGGGGATAGTCTGTGTTGGTACGTGTGAGAGAGATCCACCTTTCCAAGTTGTTGGGGTTCATCTCATACTTCTGAAGGTTTGAGGGTGCTGCCTGTTCCATACTCCCCCTACTCCTAGCCTTTTAGGGGTACAAACAATAGTAATTGGGGCCTAGTGTGGTTGTGTACGTGTGATATACATACACTTTTTTGGGATCATATTTTCTATTCCGCTATTTAATCAAAAACCTTTGGGGATCAGTTAAATTGGGGGATAGTCTGTGTTGGTACGTGTGAGAGAGATCCACCTTTCCAAGTTGTTGGGGTTCATCTCATACTTCTGAAGGTTTGAGGGTGCTGCCTGTTCCATACTCCCCCTACTCCTAGCCTTTTAGGGGTACAAACAATAGTAATTGGGGCCTAGTGTGGTTGTGTACGTGTGATATACATACACTTTTTTGGGATCATATTTTCTATTCCGCTATTTAATCAAAAACCTTTGGGGATCAGTTAAATTGGGGGATAGTCTGTGTTGGTACGTGTGAGAGAGATCCACCTTTCCAAGTTGTTGGGGTTCATCTCATACTTCTGAAGGTTTGAGGGTGCTGCCTGTTCCATACTCCCCCTACTCCTAGCCTTTTAGGGGTACAAACAATAGTAATTGGGGCCTAGTGTGGTTGTGTACGTGTGATATACATACACTTTTTTGGGATCATATTTTCTATTCCGCTATTTAATCAAAAACCTTTGGGGATCAGTTAAATTGGGGGATAGTCTGTGTTGGTACGTGTGAGAGAGATCCACCTTTCCAAGTTGTTGGGGTTCATCTCATACTTCTGAAGGTTTGAGGGTGCTGCCTGTTCCATACTCCCCCTACTCCTAGCCTTTTAGGGGTACAAACAATAGTAATTGGGGCCTAGTGTGGTTGTGTACGTGTGATATACATACACTTTTTTTGGATCATATTTTCTATTCCGCTATTTAATCAAAAACCTTTGGGGATCAGTTAAATTGGGGGATAGTCTGTGTCGGTACGTGTGAGAGAGATCCACCTTTCCAAGTTGTTGGGGTTCATCTCATACTTCTGAAGGTTTGAGGGTGCTGCCTGTTCCATACTCCCCCTACTCCTCATCTAGCCTTTTAGGGGTACAAACAATAGTAATTGGGGCCCAGTGTGGTTGTGTACGTGTGATATACATACACTTTTTTGGGATCATATTTTCTATTCCGCTATTTAATCAAAAACCTTTGGGGATCAGTTAAATTGGGGGATAGTCTGTGTCGGTACGTGTGAGAGAGATCCACCTTTCCAAGTTGTTGGGGTTCATCTCATACTTCTGAAGGTTTGAGGGTGCTGCCTGTTCCATACCCCCCCTACTCCTCATCTAGCCTTTTAGGGGTACAAACAATAGTAATTGGGGCCTAGTGTGGTTGTGTACGTGTGATATACATACACTTTTTTTGGATCATATTTTCTATTCCGCTATTTAATCAAAAACCTTTGGGGATCAGTTAAATTGGGGGATAGTCTGTGTCGGTACGTGTGAGAGAGATCCACCTTTCCAAGTTGTTGGGGTTCATCTCATACTTCTGAAGGTTTGAGGGTGCTGCCTGTTCCATATCCCCCCTACTCCTCATCTAGCCTTTTAGGGGTACAAACAATAGTAATTGGGGCCTAGTGTGGTTGTGTACGTGCGAGATACATACACTTTTTTTGATCATATTTCCTATTCCGCTATTCAATAAAAACCTTTGAGGATCAATTGAATTGCGGGATAGTCTGTGTCGGTACGTGTGAGAGAGATCCACCTTTCCAAGTTGTTGGGGTTCATCTCATACTTCTGAAGGTTTGAGGGTGCTGCCTGTTCCATACTCCCCCTACTCCTCATCTAGCCTTTTAGGGGTACAAACAATAGTAATTGGGGCCCAGTGTGGTTGTGTACGTGTGATATACATACACTTTTTTTGGATCATATTTTCTATTCCGCTATTTAATTTAACTGGGCCTCCATGCGAGACCTGTGTGCCTTGTTGCGCTGTTTTGAGTACTCCACCAACATGGCCAGTGGCAATGACGCCGTTCTCAGCTTAACTATCCCACTTCTATGCCTCCTTGAAAAAACAATTCGGGCGATGATGGAAGAGGATGTGGCACAGGATGAGGAGGAGGAGGAGGATGAAGAGGTAACATTTCCAAGGCTTTCAGGGCAGTCATTCGCAAGGGGCTCCGAGGGTGGGTTCCTGCACACGCAAACGCCAGGGACGCAATTGTCCAGCAGGGGCACAGTTCTGGAGGGTGAGGAGGATGAGGAGGAGGAGGAGCTGGAGGAGGAGATGGAACCATGTTCACAGCAGGGTGGCACCCAGGCCAGCTCATGGCCATCACTGGTGCGTGGCTGGGGGGATACAGAGGACACGGACGATACACCTCCCACAGAGGACAGCCTTTCGTTGCCTCTGGGCAGCCTGGCACACATGAGCGATTACATGCTGCAGTGTCTCCACAACGACCGCCGAGTTGCCCACATTCTAACTTGTGCTGATTACTGGGTGGCCACGCTGCTGGATCCCCGTTACAAGGACAACGTACCGTCCTTAATTCACTCACTGGAGCGCGATCGCAAGATGCGCGAGTACAAGCGCACGCTGGTAGACGCCATGCTGCTGGCATTCCCATCTGACAGCGGGGCCACAGTGGAAGCACAAGGCAGAGGAGGAGGAGGAGGAGGTCGCCAACGCAACCAGGGCACCGCCAGCACCTCAGAAGGCAGGGTTAGCATGGCCGAAATGTGGAAAAGCTTTGTCAGCACGCCACAACAAACAGCAGCACCAGCAGCTCAGATGGAACGTCTTAGCAGGAGGCAGCATTTTACCAACATGGTGGAGCAGTATGTGTGCACACGCCTACATGTAGTGAATGACGGGTCTGCCCCCTTCAACTTCTGGGTCTCCAAATTGGGCACATGGCTTGAGCTTGCCCTTTACGCCTTGGAGGTGCTGGCGTGCCCTGCAGCCAGTGTATTATCTGAACGGGTATTTAGCACGGCTGGGGGCGTTATAACAGACAAGCGCAGCCGCCTGTCCAGAGACAATGTGGACAAGCTCACGTTCATTAAAATGAACCAGGCATGGATCCCACGGGACTTTTCCGTACCTTATGCAGAATAGCAATGGATACCGACCTTACCCACCCATTGTTCCATTTTTGCTCTTTCTCACTCTTTTGGGGTGTACCCTCATTTAAAATTTTTGAAAAGAAGCAGTGTTGGCTACCTCGTCCTCCTCCTCAGGGCCAGATTAATGTAGGGGCTATTGGAGCTGCAGCTCCAGGCCCCTACCTTTTATATAGGCCCCGGGTTGGCCATATTCACTGTTACCGCTCTTCTGTCACTTGTAAACACAGAAGTCTGGCTTCTATGCTCGCTTCCCCAGGCAGCACCCTCAGAACCTCCCCACACAGCGTGAAGGCCGGACAAGGAGGGACAGTTGGCGATGCATGGATGTGTTTATGGGCTTCAGAGACAGCATCCCATGTTGAATTAGGCATGCATGGCTGCACCCTTCCTCCTCTGGGTGCATGGCAAGGCACGGCCCTTAAGGCCCTTCAAAATCCTCAGCACCAAGCCCATGATGCTGTTAATCCGGCCCTGGTCCTCCTCCACCGCCGCTTCCACCTACACCGCCCATAGGTGTGCGCAGCCTATTGCATTAAGGTGTGCACCCCAAAGTTGAAATACACATGCATGTGTTTGCCAGCAGGGAGAGTAATGTATCGGGGCCATGTACCTGTAGGCAAGGAGAAATAGAGCAGAGCAGGTCCCAGGGAGATCTTTCCCATCTCCTCACTGGCAATGCTATGTGCCCTAGGTGATTAGGGTGTGCCCAGGCACACCCAGCACACCCTGTGCGCACGCCTATGTCACCGCCACATCCACCACCACCTCAACCTCCCTCCTACTCCATATGGGCCTCGTCCTTCAGAGATGAAGAAGAACATTGTTTTATTTTTCTGTTTTTTTTTTGTTGTTTTAAGTTATTTCCCTATCCACATTTGTTTGCAGAGCACTTGCCATGCTCTTAATTACGTTTTGCTGCCATTTGCAGCACTCTAGCCCTTTCCTTTGGTGTTTTAGAGCCATTTTAGTGCCTTAAAGTTCGGGTCCCCATTGACTTCAATGGGGTTCGGTGTCCGGGAAAAGTTCGGTAAAAGTCCGGGACACGGACCCGGACTTTTTTTTAAAGTTCGGCCGAACCCGTCGAACACGGACATCTAGGTGTTCGCTCAACCCTAGTGCTGAAGTGAGGTAGATACCTGATGGCCCCGCTCGTCAGTTCCGGGGCAGACGCGTCATCCCTGCACAGCTTCTGGGCATGCCAGAAGCATGCCTGAATCTCCTTTCTGATATTGCTTCACTATTTTTCGCCGCAGCATTGGGGGAATTGGTGATCCTCCGCCCATCTTGACTTCTAAGAGACACTTCCACTCTGAGAGGCTCTTTTTATACCCAATCATGTTGTCAATTGCCCCTAATAATTTGCAAATTGGTCCTCCAGCTGTTCCTTATATGTACATTTAACTTTTCCGACCTCTTATTGCGACCTGTCCCAACTTTTTTGGAATGTGTAGCTCTCATTAAATCCAAAATGAGCCAATGTTTGGCATGGTATTTCAAAATGTCTCACTCAACATTTGATATGTTATCTATATTATATTGTGAATAAAATATAAGTTTATGAGGTTTGTAAATTAGTCCATTCCCTTTTTACTCACATCTAGTACAGTGTCCCAACTTTTGTGGAATTGGGTCTGTATATGTATATATATATATATATATATATATACTTTAACTTATTTATAGTTATATATTATATTATAATTTATGAGTTTGTGTTTCAAACTTTATCATACCTGAGATGTTATAAAGAAGAACGCACAGTAAAAACAAATCATATGTAAATAGTTGGTTTGGGCTGCTCGTCCTTAAGAATTGCAAACATGCAAAATAATGGTACCGCTTTCAGCACCTCAAATCTGAAATAATCATACCGCCAGGGAGGTTAAGCAAAATGGTGGCCTTCTTGCTTTCACCCAAACTACTGAAAACAATGCCCTCTGCTGGTTGATTGACCATTGCTGCTGATTGTTCTGAGCATTTAGGAGCAAAGAGAGAGCCCTTTGTAAATATAATTATTATTTTTGCTGGACAGCTTGGCTGCTTACAGCAGTGGTAAATAACAAATCTACTGGCAGGACCAGCTGGTAATAAAACGATATTAAGGGGAAAAATAAACACTGGTGCGGTAATTCTCATGACAATCTGTGTCATGTATGTCTTTTTTTTTATTTTGCCTGTGGTTACACTTTAATGACTGACTGCCTTACCGTTCTGAGAATTGTAACACAAAGGAAAAGGTCGATGATGATTATTCAAAAAACATTTACATACCTGCCCAAGATTAGAGTCTGCACATTACATTTGGCATTATTCTATCACGTGTACTTTAGCTGTTCATGTGTTCTTTTATAAAGGCTTCCCAAATAAAATATTACAGAGCTACTAAAAATAGCTTTGCCATTAGTAATTTATAAAAATTGCACCTTCCTTGTTAAAGTTTGGGAGTGTCATTTCTAATAATGTGTCTTGTAGCCACACCTTTCCTTTGTACATAAAGCTTCACTTCACCTTCAGCTGTCATTTTCCAAAGGACCTGTCTTCTGTGTACTGCTCTTCTCTTCATAAATGATGCATCGCTCATACAATTCACGAACCTCTCCAATGGTAAGTAAACTGTGCCTTCTGGCAAAATTATAGCCTGCACAATATGTTTAGAGGAAATTCTATGAAGTAAACTGCTCTTTCTACAAGTAGTTGCCAAACTTTTTTTTTTTATATTAGTTATGGATAGAGTATAAAAATATTAGAACCTCTGCCGGGTCTTTATGAATGATTAGAACCTCAGAAGTGTAAAGGGGTTAGAACCTATGACAAGTTTAAATGTTGTCAATTCACTTTCTCAGTATTTTCTGGTGACTATTCTCAGCAAGGCAGGAGTTTGCAGACCAAAATTTACATGTCCAAAATGTAAAGTAGAACTTCATGCTAAAACTAAAATCTCTAAATCTACTTGCATCCACAATCCAAGACTAACCTATCTAACCATGTAAAGCAAAAATCGCTATACATACCTTTTCTGAAGGTCCGATCTGGTTCCACACTGAGCTGTCAGCGGTGGCTTCTCTGTGTGAAGGGTGCAGAAGAGGCAGCCGACAATGGACAGCCATAGTAAGTCTATGGGTGATGTCACTTCCCAGGCATTTCCCAGCCGTTGTCTGCTGTCTCCTGCACACAGCTTCCGCCGCTGGAGACCAGACCGGACAGGTTTCAGAAAAGGTATATATAGCAGTTTTTGCTTTACACGGTTAGATAAGTTAGTCTTAGATTGTGGATGCAAGTAGATTTAGAGATTTTAGATTTAGGCTGAACTTCCACTTGAAGGTTGTCGCTGAAAAAGAAGCAGAGGGGAAATCTTAATAGGAAAACATGTTCTAGTGACAACTATATGTGTTGTGATTTTCTCCAAATTCAGAGAGATTTTCTTTTACATTTAATGTACCCCTGGAACAGGAAGTGAGGGGACATCTCCCCAATGGGACCAAACCATACATGATGGTTTTAACCATCCTTTAATCTATCAAAGTGTTGTTTTTAGATCTACACTACCTAATGCAGCATTACTGTTGAGCTGAAATTGAACTTTTATTCATAAATTCGCTGACAGCGTCAATGACAGTAGCAGAGAAATTGAAGGTGGTTACATCAGCATCTTGCTCCTTGTTGGCTTCAGGATTCACAAGGTGTTTCTTTTCAGCTGTTCTGCATAGTATGTATTTTGAAAAAACATTTGAAAATTATTTTTAGTTCAAAAGGAAGACAGATTTTATGACAAAGAACCTTGAAAATATCGTTGTTTTAGTTCTTTGAAAGACAAAGAGGGAAAAAGTTCTCACTGGCCTAGTTTCAGAATGGCAATTTACATGTGTGATGCATTGCATATTAAGGGCCCATGCACACTGGCTTAAAAAAAAAAGAGGAGTTTTGCCTATTATCCTGTGTCCATGCACATTAGGTCATTAACAGACATATTTCAAGGTCAGCGTTTAGAGGCAGAAAAAAATCCCTCCTGTTTTGCGCTTTTGAGAGCGGTTTTCTGCCAGAAAAAAAAGCGAAACTCTCCTAAGCGTTAGTACAACGCCAAGAGCACTGGTGGTTTTTTTAGGCCATTGTGCATGGACTCTACATGGAAAGTTATTAGTAAAAAATGTATTATACCAGGTCTTTAAAAGTTGGCATTTAAATAATAACATTGAGTGAAGCAATGCTCCAGCGTAGGTTCTTCTTTGTCATAATATCTGTTTTCCTACTTGAACTGAAAATGATTGTTAACCTAACAGCATCTTTTTCACAAATCTAGGTTGGGAATTTTCATCCAAATCAAATCATAGAACAGTATACAAAAAATCCTAATAAACACTTTGCAACTACTATGATCAAACAGCCTGGGCAGTGGGAGTGGATAAGGCCAGTCTGCCCTGCCATGAACTGCAATGACAGGTGCCACTGTCAGCCATACATTCTTGCCTGCCATGTCAGGATCCCAAACTGCCGTGCCTATGGCACCAGCAGAACTGCATGGCAGGGCGAGTAAGAGTGTTTGATTGACAGTGGTCTGCTCTTGTCATTGCAATTCATGGCAGGGCAGACCAGTTCCTCCCACTGGCCTTTTAGATCAGAGAGAAAAGTAAGCCATAGACATGGCCTTTTTTAATATTTAAAGAATGTGCACAGGCTGTGGCAATGCTGCAGAGGATTGCCATCTCTAACAAGCAAGAGGCAGCCCCTGGCATGAACAATGGGTATTTTCATATAACTTTAACAAAAATAAAAAATAAATGGCTCACAATGTTATGCACATTTATTGTAGAGACTATAATCTATTTTTTTGGGGGGGCAGAGGGTTTGGGGTTACTGACTTCTTAAGGTAAAAGAGTTCAAGTTGTAAAACACCTTTAATGTTCTCCCTGCTTTAGACAATAATTAACAATTAAATGATTGCACCATTCTATTTAAAGCTTAGCCCTGTCAGTCACAGCTTAGTTCTAGGCAGAGTTAGTGAGTCATTCTATAATTTTATTATAGCTTTTGGGAGTCAAGCAACGATCTCTCAGGTGTTGTTTAATAATCTTGAGGTCTCAAGCCTTCAGCCCAAACAGAGGTGATCCCATAGCCTTCTCGGTATTATGAAATCTATAAGTACTTGAACTGGGGGAGGAGGACATCATTGTTGGTGCCATAGCAGATTTGAGGACCTGATAGCATGAGCTCAGAGATCTTGTTTCTAAAATTCTTTACCCACATAATAAACTAAAAGTTGATTCAGCTCTGATGTATCTACCAAAACTAAAATATAAGTAGACAAACACTTTGTGGTGCATGATACTGCACTATGTGTGCATTATTGTGTTTACCCCAGTAAGGGCCGCTGGATTTTCGGGTCCTCCCTTACGCACACAGCCCAGCAACAGGAATTTTTGTTTTTCTTGCAGCTTTAACGCAGAGTCAAGAACCAGTCCCGGGGAGGTTTGTTAAGGCTTTGTTTATTTGGGGGTTAAACTTGCATGAAATGCCCAGGACTGTAGAATTTGGATGCAAACTTGGGGACTTGCTGATGTTTCTGGCTGCTGGGAATTAATATTACAATGCTGTCCTCCCATAGGTTTGTTGGTACAGCAAAACAAATAGCAAAAAGTTCCAACTGCTGAATACAGGTGCTATACCGTAGAGAAATGCTAATGCACCTGGCTGCTCTTGAATCCCCAGCTAGAGGTGCTGGATGGCTTCCCAGGTTGTGAACTGTCATTAAGCTATCCCTTAGTTAGGGGAAAGCAAAGTATTGCACCATGCTACCCCTCCTCTATCTATCTTCATTTGGGGTATGAAGAATGAACGCTACTCACTCAATCCCTCTTTGGTGAGTCTTGAAGTCCAAGTGGCTGCTGCAGCGGCTTCTTGCTATACAGGCCCAGTTCTTAAATGTCAGGGTAGCTTCAGCTAAGCCTAACTGAGACTGGAGAGGGTATGAGGCCTCAGCTGCTCCTTGTCTCTCTCACTGGCTTTCTCCTGTCCTGGCTTCTGCCCAGGGGCAGAGCCCCCCTGCACAGGGGTCCCTTCCAGATGACTGGACCCTGGACTCCGCTCTCACATGACCAGGCTCCAGAACATTTGTGGCCTGTCTCCCCACCACCTGGGCCTTACCTACCCAGGGATTAGAGTAAACTCCATAAATATTCAGGCTTAGCCTCTGTTCCTCCACCCTCTAAGTTCCAGAACTATTTAGCAGGATTTGGAAACCAGGGGGAGATAACAGAAACCCAGCTCTTGGAGCTCTGCACACTAGCACAAACCAAGGAACCCCAGCGCCTCTGTCTATAGCGGAGCAAAACTAAATTTAGCTACTCTAAAGTTACCCTTTAAAAAAGGTGCTACACACCCCAACACACTAAAGCAACATGGCAACATACTACCATGCCTTATGGTGTGCTGCATCAGGAAAATAGCACAGGTAATTTTTTGTCAGTTCTGGAGCGTTGTCCGCCCATTAAAATAAAAGGGCTGCCTTAACGCAACCGGCAGATGTGACTGGAGCCATCAATATATATATTACATATAATCTAGTAAGAAGCTCAAATACATTATTAGAAAACTTCACTCAAAAAGTGAAGTACTGCTGATTCGCTCCCTCCCCCAAACTGTAACAGTTTTTTTTTTCTTTGGGGGGGGGGATTAAGTACTGATTTTTTTATCGGTAGCCGCTCCTACTGCTGCAATCCTCACCGAGGTGAAGATGTGGCCCCCTCCCTGTACCCTCCCACAGCCTGCTGGGACATGTGATGTGCTGCAGGACCAGTGTCTCTGCAAGTTCATGCATGCGCAGTGGAAGCTAGCTCCTGTACCCAAGATGGCAGTGCCAGCAACCCTCAGTGGTAAGAAGAATCGGTTGCAGAAAGACAGTGCTGGATCCTGGTAAAAGTCAACAGCTAGAGAATTTGTAGCTACTAACTTCTGAAAACCAAAAAGAAGCAGAAGTTCCTCTTTAGGAAAGAACTATAGCTATAAATGTAGTGTATATTAAAAAAACCGAATAATTTAAAAAAAAAATTATTAGCATAGTATAGTAGTATAGTATACAGTATAGTATGGTAATATTCAATAGTATTATGCCTTTTTGTGTGATTTTTTGCAGGTTCATGTGATCTGTTTAATACTGGCTTCTGGTTTCCTAATAATGTTATGTAATGCATCATGTAATGAAAGTAAACCAAGACGATTAAGCAGAGGCCGAATACTCCCTGGTAAGGATGCCTTTATTCAAATTTTCTCACAATGTGATAAGAATGCATTCTAACAACAATTCTGGTTAAAAGTAAATGCCATTAGTAGAGATAAGTGAAACGATTTGGAGCAAATTGAATTGGTGCAAAATTACTAATTAGGTATAAACAATATTTCACAGAAGCACAAGCCCTCAATTTCACTCGTTGAGCTGCTTAGGCGAAAATTAACATAATACCATAATAACATAACATAATACATTTACTTTTCATTAAACAGAAATTGAAATATTTTGTGATGTATTTAAGGTCACTTCATCTATTTAATGTAGTGTTATTTGTATTAGTGTTATTTTCATTTTTTTTACTTAATTAGTATTTGTGTACTCCCTTTCTTTTTACCTTTTTTTTTTTGCTGTATTTTTCTTTCCCTGATGAAAAAAAATTATGAAAGACCTTTTTTTGGAACAAGAATAGGTTGAGGATAGTTTAAAGCAGCTTTGGTAACCCTCAGGAGCCAGCCAATTGCATCCTTTAAAAAAAAAAAAAAAAAAAACACCTTAATTTCCTTATTTCCTTATCTTCCCCTCCCCTAGTGACTTCATCGTGTTTTGTTAAAATAGTGAAATTTTACCAAAATTGTCTGGATTTTTACTAAAATTTCAGAAAAATTAAAACTCAAATTCAGTCATCCCTAGGGACCTCTCATCTAATCAATTTTTTTCACAAAAGGGAAACATCATTTAAGATAAGTAAACTGCAAATGTACCAAGAAGAAGCACTTAATAGTATTCAAATAACCAGAAATTGTGCAAAAATAGCAACTGTAAAACATGGTTAAGGGAAACAGTGCATAAAATATTCAATATTTAAAACAATATATTTAACCCTTTTAGGCCCCAGAGTAAGGCCCCTTTCACACATACGGTCCGTTCAGTTCATCAGTTCAGTCACGTCAAAATGTATCAGTTAACCTTCCGTTTTTCATCCGTTTTTCGTCAGTTGTCATCCGTTTTTCGTCAGTTGTTATCTGTTTTTCATCCGTTTTTCGTCAGTTGTCATCCGTTTTTCATCAGTTGTTATCTGTTTTTCATCTGTTTTTCGTCAGTTATCCGTTTTTCATCCATTGTCATCCGTTTTTCGTCCGATCCGGTTTTTTGACGGATGAAAATTAGGGCATTCATCCGTTCAAAAAAATGGACATTGACGGAAGCGGATGAAAACGGATGTTAACTGATGATCATCCGTTGTCATCCGTTTTTACATAGAGAGATACATTGATGTCCGTTTTTCATCCATCAACAGATGGATGAAAAACAGACAAACGGACAGCATGTGTGAAAGGGGCCCAAATGAAATCTTCATGACTAGGCCAAATTGTGCACTTTGGTATGCATCAGTTAATTCAACAATAACTTTTTAACCCCCTTGTATACCAAAATAATTTTCACACCAATTTCTTTATCACATATGGGACCTTCATTAATTAGGTAATTTTTTTTTTTTTTTTAAAAACCCTGGCTATATTTTTTTATAATAAGCAGAGAAAATTTGTTTTAGTTTAATGCATAACGCACTTTATGTATATGATGCTATTCTAAAGCGTTTCACTATTTTCTCCTATTCGTCCTGAGTACAGGGGCCCCAAATATGTGTACGTTTTTATTTATGCATCAGAATTGTATGGTCAATAAACAAATGCCTATTGCCTCGTACACACGTACCGATCGTCGGCCGACCGATCGGCCGTCTTTTGTCCAGGGCTGTCCTGTCTGCTGAAAAGTGCAAAAGACTGCACAAGAATTTTGTCCGCCGACTGCAGAAGTGATGTCATGTGATGGTTAACTTTCCCTGTGTTTTTTCTTCTCTGAGCATGCCCAGTCTTGCAAATCTGCTGATTGTCGGCCGAATTCTGTACTGACTGGCGAACAATCGGCCGTTCTGGTGTTGGCCAACAAAAGTTTTAATGCCTGCACGACAGATTATTTTCGGCCGAAAGTGCGCTGTCGGCTGTCGGAAGCATCATACTAACAAGCCTACAATCGGCCGATCGGTCGTCGGCCGAATATTTACGGCCGACAATCGGTACGTGTGTACGGGGCTTATATTTTATGTTTGTAGACATTAGGTATTTTTTAGTGCAATGGACCGACTTGGGACAATATTATTGTACAACATGCACATTGTGAGTGAGATAAATCAAAAAGATGACTTATTAAATAACAAATATTTTCAGGCTTAAAATTGCATGTGCTTCCAAAAATAAAAGAAACCTATAACTGTAAAACGGTAAAACATTAAAAACCTGTAAGGCCCGTACACACGCACCGATTGTCGGCCGAACGATCGGCCGTCTTTTGTCCAGGGCTGTCGTGTCTGTTGAAAAGTGCTAAAGACTGCACACGAATTTTGTCGGCCAACAACAACCGACTGCAGAAGTGATGTCATGTGATGGTTAACTTTCCGTGTGTTTTTTCTTCACTGAGCATGCCCAGTCTTGCTCATCTGCTGATTGTCGGTCGAATTCTGTACTGACTGAGGAACAATCAGCCGTTCTGGTGTTGGCCAACAAAAATTTTAAAGCATGCACATCAGATTCTGTTCGGCCGAAAAGTCGCAGTCGGTTGTCGGAAGCATCATACTAACAAGCCGACAATCGGACGGTGGCCGAATATTTACGGCCGACAATCGCTACGTGTGTACGGGCCTTTAAAGCCCATCAATTCAAAGTTAAACTTAAATGACCGCCCTACAGTTAGTTTTTCACCATCTGGGGGGTGTAGTAAGTAATTTGGGATTATGTGCATACATGCCCCATGATGGGATAAATATGTGTTTTTTATGTGCGTGCATGAGGAGGGTCTTTTATTTATTTATTTATTTATTTAATATTTTGTTATTTTATGTAAATATGTTTTTTTTTTTTTTTTTTACTATCACAGAGAGGCTGATAACTCCCATTATAACAGGTAGTGATAGGTGATCTTTCTGGAGACTTCAGTGGGGTTGATTTCCTAACACTGGAAAATGCAAAATCTGATGCAGCTTTGCACAGAAACCAATCAGATTTTTTTTTTTTGTCAAAGCTTAATTGAAAAAGCTGAAGTTATAAGCTGATTGGCTACCATGCCCAGCTGCACCAGATTTTGCACACTCTAGTCTAGTTTTAGTAAATCAACCCCAGTGTCTCCTAAAGAAACCCTTTGGCCCCTTTCATACAGGCGGACCGTTCAGATCCGCCTGTCAGTTTTTTTGGCGGATCTGAACGGTCACCCCATGCATTTCTTTGGGGCATCGGATGCCAGCGGAGACATGTCCGCTGACATCCGATCCGTCAAATCTGGACGGATGGAAACCCTATTTTCCATCCGTCCAGCGGTTCGGATCGGTCCATTCCCATCCGATTCCCCCATAGAGATGCACGGGGACCCGACAGCTGTGTCTCCACAGACAGCACGGAGAACAGCTGCCATCCGCCTGCTCAGCGGGGGATCGGTGGATCGATCCCCGCTGAGAAAAACGGAGTCCGTCCGACGGACTCCACTGTGTGAAAGAGCCCTTTCTGTTTCTATCTTTATTATAAAAAATGAACATGTGAAGGAATCAGTGTATTCCATAGTTGTATTTACTATCAAATTGCATTGATATAATGCAAACAATGTTACACAGCATTGTAGAATATGTCCTGCCCATTTTTCATACCCAATGACTATTGTTTTGGGTCAATGGGCAGCAAAAAATTTAACAAACATGACAATGGTCACAAAGTAATGATGATAGTTAGCCAGTTTATTTCTAATCAGGTGTTCGCTTTTTAACTAATGTGGAGAATTTTTACGACCATTCATTTTTTTTTTTTTGTTTAATCTATTAATGTATCTGTAAAAATTTTGGATACGCTGGCCTCAACCTAAAACATGTAGAAAAATACTTTCCATATATACCGAGCCTTCCTTGTACCTCCATCTTTACTTAATTTTAGACTCTCTCTAGCAGACCTTATAGTAAACAATACACTAAACAATACACAACATACAGTAACTTTTAATACAGGTAGTAAAAATTAATTAAAATTATGCGATGATATAAAGCAAAACTGCATTGTTTTGTGCTCTTATAAAGGTTACAAAACTCAAAGCTGAGTTCTCATAATCTTATAAATATTTACATGATTATAGATTTCCACTAAAATGAATATATATATATATATTTTTTTTTTAACGATTTCTTACTTTAGTTCAGCAGATGATTAAATAAATCAATGCAGATTGTAGGATAATGACATGCAGACACTGCAACAGCTATGCATACCTTACCAAGTATACAGTACAGTATACAGGTTACAGTATACAGTAACCTTCACTCACCAAACGGGCAAACTCTGTCTATCTCAGGTAAACTATATCTTTGGGGTAGGCTGCAGCCATTAATTAGCTTAACCACATCCACTTGCGCGGAATTTTTTATTTTCCTCTGTCTATCTCAGGCAAAACCACATCCACATACAAGTGGCTAGATGATATCATAGTCAAAGGAACAAATTAGACAAATCAATGGCTTTGGCACTTTTGCCAACATGTTTAAAACTAGAATACTGGAAAAAAGAGGTCAGTGTACTTCTAGCTGTAAAACTTTTTTTCTCTTCCTCTGCTTTTTCCAGGCTGTATGGATGACGAAATTGTGAGAAAATTTAATTCAACATGGCGCACAAAGGATTGTTTGACTTGCAAATGTCACCCAGATGGTATGATAGACTGCTGTACAGAGTAAGTGATCACAAGGCTATAGAGTTCAATATTTATTAAGAACATGATTGCCCTGACTAATGCTCAGTCCAGATTAAAGCAGCCCATAGATGAGTCATTTTTGATCCCCCCCCATCCACATACTTGAGTTGAATAGGGAAATCCTCCCCACTGTGTCAGAATGCAATCCTCCCCACTGTGTCAGAAACCGCCGTCAGAATGCACTGATCAGCGCTGCCGGCTATAGCCTGCAGCGTTGACCAAGCAGGGAAAATCTGATAAGTAGATTGACTTCTGTACAACCAGCCTGCCCATACATGGATCAATATTCGGCCAGTCCCTGCTAAACCGGCAAAATTTGGATCCATGTATGGCTGGATTAATAAGAGATGTGAACACTGCCATTAAGTGGGTGTTACTGTGATTGAGTACTTCTCGGTAATACTGATCCATGAGATCATAGACAGCTGATGGTTTACAACTTGATTGCTAGACATCATAGAACAAAGAAAGACACAGGTATACAGATGTAGCACTGTCCCCGTAGGGCCTGCAGTAAGATGACTCTCTGGCGTCCTCTGATTACCAGCACGCAGTCACGTGGGGTACAGTTCACACATCCCTCCTTACTCCCGATTACTCGTCACACAATAAACAGTCCAGGGGTATTGGTTTTTAGTGTTTATTTTGGAACTTGGATGGGAGAAGGGAATAGTGGGATGCTCCAACTGTAACTATTCACAATGGATAGGGACAACTCTCACTTGGCCTCACCAGGTTGTTTGCGGAAGTAGCTGCACTGCTTAATCCATACTGCCACATGTATGGAAAGGGTTAAGTCTCCTTGCCCTTTTCTCTTCAGCTATAGACTTGGTGAATCTACATTATCTTCAGGACACTCACTTTATTGACACCCGTCCACTGACTCTTCTAGTTGCAGGGGTGGCCCCCCTCATGTCAGGCCCCTTGGCACAGATCTCTACTCAGTGTACTGCAGAATCAGATCCTCCAGTGTCTTCCCTTTCAGTCAGCTTCCCTGGACCTCTGGGTTCAGTTCCTCACTAGCACTCCCCATGCCCTCAGTTCAACCACCTGAGGCCTCATGACCCCTCTACAGAGGAGGAGGCAGCTGCCCTCCTTCCTCCGGGACTCCACTATCCAGCCGAAAGACTTAGAGCACATGTGCTCCTGGGTTTTTACAGTATTCCAGCATGCACCGAGGCATATTTCCTCTGCCAAATCACCAGGGCTGTATCAAAAGCCTGTGTACTCATTTGTCAGGTTTCCTCCCACTGTCCAATATGCCTTCCTATTGGACCAGTGGGAAACACTCTGCAGACAGAATGAGTTGCACCTGAGCACAATGAGCAGATCTCACTAACAGATCCTGCTCTCTGGTAGGCAGTTACCTGCAGTCCTTCTGGTAAGGACCCAAAACTATACTTTCTCTCTAGCACTTACCTAGGAGGGTGCTACACAGATATGTCGTAACCTCTAACTAAATGCAGTTTAGTAAACGTATAACTAAAAGCAAAACTTTTTTATTTGGATATAGTGGAGGGGGATTAGAACCCCTATCAGTTTTCATTGCTGTCCGCGCCCCCCTCTCACCCTCTCTATTTGTTCTGTTTACCATTAACACTGAAAGTGAAAGTAAAAACAGAATTGTATACTCACCTTTCCGTAATCTTCCTTTCATGGGGCATCTTCATGGCAGCACACACTGGGTTGTGACTCCGCCCCCTCACAACTGATAGGCCTGGATAGCTATAAAATCTAAAGAGGGATCCCTCCCAGCATTCTCCATAACTATCCTCTACAAAGAAGAAAAAGGGAGGGTTATTTTGTGCTGCCATGAAGATGCGCCAGGAAAGGAAAATTACGGAAAGGTGAGTATACAATTTTCCGTTTTCCTGTCGCATCATGGCAGCACACACTGGAAATAACTCGCTTACTGGTGGGTGCTTGCAATATATTTATTTTATTTACAAGAAATGGTTGAGTTAGCTTGAATAACAGCTTTTTCAAACTCAGCCGTAGATAATTGTGCCGGGTCTACTCTGTAATGTGTCATGAATGTGGATCGGGATGACCAGGTTGCTGCCTTGCATATGGTCTCTGGAAATACTCTACAGTACGCTGCCCATGAGGTAGAGATTTCCCTGGTAGAGTGAGCCTTCAGTCCTTTCCGGTATTCATAGGTGTTGGGTTAAGTACGCTTTCTTTCTTCATAGTCTTAATTATTCATGATGCTATTGTGCTTGACGATGCCGCCTGGCCTTTCTTAATGCCATGAGGGATAATAAATAGGCTTTCCGTCTTTCGGAATGGATCAGTAGCTGTAATGTAAATATAAATATATTACACTCACATTTTAATGTTTCCACCTGACACTAGGAGCATTCGTCTGTAACTCTGTGATGGACGTCAGGTAACAAAACTAGTAGGGCGGGGCTAGGATGCCGATAAACACCGCAAGATAGTCACACTCCACAGTCGCGGCTCGGAGATACAGCCGGAGTGTAGGAGTTACAGGCGAATGATCCTAGTGTCACATTAAAATGTGAGTGTAATATATTTATATTTTAATAAACCATTGGATTTTTTTAAACAGAATTACACTATTCTGTATCCTTCCTTCTCCTGCTTTATAACCCTTACCTTGCAATATCCTGGGAATAATACATCCATGGAGAGTGGGGGAAGATCCAAGTTTTGAATTTAGATCGTTCTGCTGGAAAATGTATAAATTCAAGCACAATTGCTGGTTTATAATTTGACCAGCTTCTCATCTGGTGAGTCATTTTTGGGGGAGACGTTGGAGCACATTGGGTGTATTTTCTCACGAGTGATCACTGAAGATTTTCTATCGATTGAATTCATCATATTATATTTTGGCACTTTTGTCAATTGGGACTTTTTGTACGGACTTATTTATCACTTGATTTATTTACTGTGTCTTCTATTATCATTTTTATGATGTGTTTTTTATGAGTTTGATATATATATATTTTTTTTAATTTAGTACATTTTGCACTTGCACTTTTTGGAAAGAAGTCTCCGTTTATACATACATTTATATATATTTTTACATATTGTAACACTTTTTTTAGATATTTGGCTGGTATATAATTCATAGGCACTTGGACACGTTTTTACTATTATAGTGTTGGCATTTTTTATATATAAGATAATTTTTTATATACAAAAAAATTTCCATATATTCTTTCATATCAGATACATGAGGAATACAGGTTTTGTATACACCAGTTATTTTGCACATTAGCACTTTACATATATAGAAGTTTGGATCCAGTCCATCTGTGAAGGACACAAACGTTCGCTGATTATCCTATTTTCTCCATATTCTGCTACATGTTTTTGGTAAAAATTTCAAATCGTGTATATTGATTGGTTTGTGCAAAGGTTATTGAGTCTAAAAACTAGGGGATAGATTTATTTTGTTTTTATTTATTTATTTATTTTTTTACTAGTAATGGCGGCGATCAGTGATTTTTAGCGGAACTGCGACATTGCGGCAGACAGATCAGACACTTAACTGACACTTTTGACACTGTTGGGGGTACCAGTGACATTACTACAGTAATCAGTGCTAAAAATATGCACTGTTACTGTACTAATGACACTAGCAGGGAAGGGGTTAACATCAGGGCCGATCAAAGGGTTAAATGTGTCCCTAGGGGGGGCTTTCTAACTGTGTGTAGGTTGTAATCACTGGATGAACACTGGATGAACACAGAGACCTGTGTTCCTAAATGGGAAGAACAAAGGATTCTTGTGTTCATCACTGACAGAACAGCTGTCTGCCATGTTTACATTGGCAGACCGCTATTCTGTCACCATGGGGAGCGATTTCGGGTGCCCAGTGAACTTTGCGTCCGCCGGACCTGCTGATTGGCTCCCCCTCTAGCCAATCAGCGCGTGTTCACGCCTCCAGCAGCATGGGCACGCCCCCACTATTTGCTACACGATGCGACGTACAGGTACGTTGTTTCGTGTAACAGAGCCGACCTGCCATAGTAAAACTATGGCAGCTGGTCGGCAAGTGGTTAACGAACCCCACACATTCTTAGGAGAGTGGGGGACAGTGAAATTCTCTTTTAAGTAAAAAATTAACCCTGTTACACCCTGACATAACAGATATAACAGGGAAAGAAAGGAGCCATCTCCTGATAGAGGACACAGGCAGCAATAAGTAACTGACACAAGTTCTAATTTTGCTTATGCCTTTTTCTGTTCCAGTAACAAAATAACAGTAAAGACTAATAGGGGTTCAAGTAGGAGAGCTGGCTTTCATCCATCCTGAGTACACTGCAGTGACTGATACTTTATCAGGGAACTGGCAATAAAAGCACACACATTTGTACGCCCCTCAAGAAAGACCTCTGTGTCTTTGGTTGTGCTTGGTTGGCTGGATCGAAGAATTCCAAGACAAACGCCTGCCAGCCTACTGAGCCAAACAATCCTGCTATTTGAGTGGATGGTGGACAACAGAGATGAAATTGGCTAACTTTATATCATAAATCTACTTGTGACATTTTTTCTGGAGCTGAGTTTTAAATTTTTTTTTCTGTAAAACTAAGATACTACTGTATTTTAGAAACACATGGTGCACTGCAACCAAGATTAATTATGTTTGCCTTCCCAGAAAACATTATATGACCAATTGTGGTCACCTGACCAGCATACCTAATGAGCTTGTTGGACATCCCATTGCAAACCATAGGCAATAATATGGTGTTTGTCACCCTTTGCAACTATACTGTAGAAGCACCCACTCTTCTGGCAGGCTTTCCACAGAATTATGAAGAGTTTCTGTAGGAATGTGTGCCCATTCAGCAAAAAGATAATTTGTAAGGTCAAGTACTGATGTTGGATATGATCTGGCTTGCAATTGGCATTCCTATTTATCCCATAGTTGTTTATCAGGGTTGAGGCCAGGGTCCTATGCAGGTCACTCGTGTTACTCCACACCAAACTCACTAAACTATGTCTTTATGGCTTCAACTCCAAAGAACAGGCTGCACATCAATGTTCTCACTGGTTCCTAAAAATATTTAACAGGCGGGGTGTCCCTATGGCGGAAGGATGCAGTGCGTGTTGCCTGTCGGAGAAATCTTATTGGATCAAGTGATCTCTTTGGTGTGTGGCACGTTGTTTGGAGTTTAGTGCTATACGGAGCTGGAATGGGCTGCTGGGCTTGGCACTAGGCCAGCCCACGGGCATAAGAAGAGCTTAAAATCGGTGCCTTTATGAAGTTAGCTTTTAGCACAGGGCACATACATGCTGCAATAAAAACAAAATGTTTTCGCAAGGTTAGAAGGTTGCAGCTGTCTAGAATGTCTTTGTATGACTGTAGCATTAGCAGTAACCTTCACTGGAAAAACCTAAACTCCATTGGAGGATGGACACATACTTTTGAGCACACCAGGGAACATGTATCAATTCTATCACACTACAAGGCACTGCTAAATTGGAGCAATGAGACAGATTTATGACACTTCTGCCGGATAATTTACACAATTCTCCCTCAGATAAAGTAGTATTGCAACAGAATAAATCCTGGTTTTTACCACTTCTTAGTTGTGTGTCAGTTTAGAATAAAAATCGCTCATTACCAGGTATACTAGCATTCACATCAGAGGACTCAGGCCTGGCCTAAAAGGCATTTTGCACCCTGCTCCTGACCCGCAGAAAACTGCAAAAAGAGCCAGGGCGACTACAGCCATTCCTATGGCTGAGTTCTGAACCACCTTGCCTGGGGTTTCAACTCTGTTAAGGGTCCTTGGACAGTAGTCGACTACATCTGTTTATCTCTTGGGTATTTGGCTCCCATGCCCCAACTCCAAGGCCTCTCCCATCCTGGCACTTATTTGGGCCCTAACTCCACACATTAAATCACTAGAGGAAGGTTTTCTCTGAAAGGTACCTAACATCCAATTACCACTTTTCCTGTACTACAACCGCAATTCCAAAAAAACTACTACTTTTACTGTGTAAAATCTACATGAAAACAATGCAATGATTTGCATATTTCATAAACCCATTTTTTGATTACAATAGAAAATAGAAAACATATCAAATGTTTAAATTGAGAAATGGTACCATTACCCACTTAAGCCTGGAGGATTTGGCTGCTCAAAGACCAGGGCCTATTTTGCGATTCGGCACTGCGTGACTTTAACGGACAATTGCGTGGTCGTGCGAAGCTGTACCCAAATGAAATTGACGTCCTTTTTTCCCACAAACAGAGCTTTCTTTTGGTGGTATGTGATCACCTGTGCGATTTTTACTTTTTGCGCTATAAACAAAAAAATAGTGACAATTTTAAAAAAATAACAATATTTTTCAAATTTTTTATATGAAATTCCCCCAAAAAATGGTAAAAATCAAATTTTTTTAACATTTGAGGCCAATTTGTTTTCTGCTACATATTTTTGGTAAAAAAAATCACAATAAGCATATTTTGATTGGTTTGCGCAAAAGTTATTGCGTTTACTAACTACGGGAAAGATTTATGTCATTTTTATTGGTTTTTTTTTTAACTAGTAATGGCGGCAAACTGAGATTTTTTTTGCGGGACTGCGACATTGCGTCGGACAGATCGGACCCTTGACTGACATTTTTGACACTTTTGGGGATACCAGTGACATTACTACAGTAATCAGTGCTATACATATGCACTGTTACTGTAAAAATGACACTGGCAGGGAAGGGGTTTATTGGTGATCAGTGGGTTAAATGTATCCCTAGGGGCGTGATTCTAACTGTGGGGGGGCGTGGCTTGTGATGTAACCACAGAGACATACGATCCTACATAGCAGGGTCGTATAGTCTCTGCAGTTACATCAGGGAGAATGACAGACGGATGTGTTTACATCAGCCAAGAAAACAAAGAAAGGGCGCACTGACCTAGCGCATTATCCTCAATAAAAGGCTTTATTTGTGTAACATTAAAAAGTGGCTACTCACAGACATAGATGTAAATATAGCATATCGAGCTTATTTGCCCAAGTGTCCGGATAAGTCCAAATAATCGTCCATAACCAATGAGATGACTGCTGACGCGTTTCGAGAGCGGGGGGAGACGTCCCCTCCCGCTCCTTGTAAAGACAGCTGAGCGACTTCTCAGCCACATCGGTTGTCCTTACAAGACAGCTGACCCTCGGCTATGGACGCCGGTACCAGGGTGATGCCTCTAGCTGCAGGCATCACTCCGGTACAAGCACTTTCCCAAAATATTGGCAATATCAGTAAACTCAGGGGCCGATTCCGATATATCGGGGAAAGTGCATATCGGCCCCCGATATATTGGCATTGCCGATAATCGCTCGATCCCTAATATATATATACACACACACGGAGTAACCAGTTCATTAATGTACATAAGAGGTATAAACTCAATCAAAGGTATGAACCCAATATGCTACATATCATAAAATGAATATTGAACAGAGGGATCATAGAAAAATCGAAAAACGACATCCAAAGAGCTTTACGCATTTTGTAGATAAACTCCACTTCCTCAGGAGCGGATGCGCCACCTTTCTGCAAAAATATATAGGGTTTCCAGATAGTCTAATAAATGACCCAAACAGGAAAAAAAAATATGTGGATGATAAACAAGAGAGAATGTTATCCATGCATGAAGTACTTACATAATATTTCAAGTTCATGACGTGGTATTGCTGAGCCAGAAATGCCGGTAGTGTCTACCACGGGAGCTGTGGTGATAAGCAACGCGGAGAGAGACCAACCACATAAATAAAAGTCCCCAGTTTATTAGACTATCTGGAAACCCTATATATCTTTTGCAGAAAGGTGGCGCATTCGCTCCTGTGGAAGTGGAGTTTATCTATGAAATGCATTGAGCTGTTTGGATGTCGTTTTTCCATTTATCTATGATCCTTCTGTTCAATATTCCTTTTATGATATGTAGCATATTGGCTTTATACCTTTGATTGGGTTTATACCTCTTATGTACATTAATAAACTGGTTAATCCGTGTGTGTGTGTGTGTGTATAAATATATGAAATAATGTCCAAACATGTATTTACTTATACCATGTATATATATTAATATAAAAATATTAACCGCGCTAGAGGAAAAAAATTATTATAAACAGCAGCAACTTCTAGTGTGACCACACCCTGTAGAATATTGTAAAAATAAGTCGCGCTATGAAATGATCAATGGAGATATAAAGTCCATACAGTCCAAGCATAAAGTGAAGATGTAATCCAGGACCAGGAACCCCTAAGGGTGTATGCTTACCAGATTGAGGTAAGGTAAAGGCAGATTCTTTGAATAGAACTTGTCACCTTGATAGTAGATCCAGGTCCACGTGAACGGTTAACTCAATGGTCATTGGATCATAGAAGTAAAGGTAAAAACGCAATAGCGTAAAACCTTACAAACTAAATTATTTAAACACCACAGTGTTCTTAAAAAATAAGTTCAATTGTGTGCATGAAAAAACCACCACCAATAAGGTTGATCACTAATAACAGTGAATTGAAAAGACCATGCAAAAAATAAAAATTAAATAGTAAATGTGATGGGTACCCCTTACCAAAGGTGATAAGGGTAAACATCAAAAAATGTATGACGTGTTCTGGCTGAAGGCGCCTCTTACCGGACAACAATAATTGAATAGCCAATAAGGAGGGCAAAAGTGTGAAATTTGCGTGTTGAACCACCACCTCTTATAGCTAGATTCGCCTCTTACCATATGAAAGAAGAAATATAGCAAAAACGTGCAGATCACAATTCAGTGTGAACCCGGAGCCAATATTAAGACACACCAATAGGGGTCGCCTCTTACCAAATATAAATAGTAGTCAAGCCTGTATGGTGATCAAGCATCCAGGGACCCGACCCTTAATCTGGGGTGCTGTTTCCTCAAATATCCGGAGGTATTGCAAGTGTTCACCCACATGAAGAAAAAAAGGCTCCTATAGCGTAAAACCATTAAAATTTATTTCCAAATAAAAGCAAAGTAACTTACAACAGGACCAGGAATGAAGGAGCAATGTTTGTCAACCGCCGGCCGGACGGCTTCGCTCGCCCGCACTCTCCGGTCGCAATCCGATGACGTCAGTACGCCGTGACCCAACGACGTTTCGTCACAGATGACGTTTTCAAAGGTGCGGACGGCGTACTGACGCCATCTATTTATGCGAGGAGTTGAGCTAAATGACCGGAAGAGGGTGAGGATCATCCCGCCATCTTGAGTGGGGGAATTCATAACCGGAATGGTAACTCACACACCAACCCGCAAATAGCAACAACAAAAAGTTGTACATGAGCAAAATTAAACTGAAAAAAGAGCATCACGCAAAACAACTGTATTTTGAACCCATAAGGTAAAGAACAAAAATTAACAAAAGGATATTACAAGTTTGAATGACATATTGATTACAACTGGACAGCACCAATTTCAACCATCATAAAAAAGAGAGGAAGGTTGTATATGAAAAGAATTGATGATGTGAACAAAGAAATCCTTTCATTCTTAGATATTGATATATCCAACCTAATCAACCCCTTATTTAATAATTGGGCCCAACATAATGCTAATAATTATAATAAAAATTGTCACACATATGTCAAATACAACTGATTGGTGTTGTCCCATTGTATTGACAATTGGGTAATAATAGGCTTGGATAGAAAGTCAATGATAAGTTAATTTCAATGTATATATTAAGAATATATTTAAATAAAATTATAATAAAAGGGTATTAATAAGTTAGGCATTGTCTATGAAAGCATTTATTTCAATGTCAACATTGAGTCCAAACGGTACGTATGTTTTGGCCCGATGAATCCAGTTCATCTCTAATTTTGAGATGCCTCTAACTAGGGGTTCACCCCTCCAATGAGGTACAAATTTGTATATCCCTAGGAATAAAGTATTCCTGGGATTTTTATCATGGACAAGGGCATAGTGTTTGGACACTGAATGCTTGGGAAAACCTTTAAGTATATTTGATATATGTTCATTGAGTCTTACTTGTAATGGTCTTTTAGTGCGTCCTATATATTGAAGCCCGCATGGGCACTGGAGCATATAGACAATGCCAGTGGTCATGCAGGAAATAAATGGCTTAATAGCGTGAACTCTACCTGTAGCTGTAGACGTGAACTCTTTAACTGATCTACATTTATTAGAACTAAAAGAACAGACACGACACCTGTTGCATTTATAAAACCCAGTCAACTGACTTAAAAAAGTAGGTTTGGGGGCTGGTGGTTCTAAAATATTGGGTGCCACTTTATCTCTCAAAGTTGGGGCTCCTTTAAATACCACGCGTGGTCTATCAGGCAGAGTGCTACCCAGGACTGGATCATTACCAAGAATGTGCCAGTGACGACTGACAATATTTTTAATGGTCATATGCTGACTTGAAAAGGAAGTAACAAAAGGTAAGTTATACGAAGAATTTTTTCTATCCGTTTTGGACTCATTATTCAATAGTTGGGTTCTATCCATTCGGCTAACCTCCATAAGTGTTTCGTTGAGAAATTCCTCACTGTAACCCTTATCGAGAAACCTCTCAGTGAGAACACGGGCCTGAGTTTGAAACTCATGGAATTCACTACAGTTACGCCTAATACGAAGGTATTGGCCTTTGGGTATAGCCCTCAGCCAAGGTGCATAGTGACAGCTATCGACAGGAATATATGAATTCCTGTCGGTTGTTTTGAAATATGTGGATGTAGAAAATTGTCCATCCTTAATGCTTATGGTGAGGTCAAGGAAATTGATAGCGGACTGGCTACACTCATAATTCAGCTGAATACCCCGATTATTGGAATTCAAATAATCCAAAAAGGATATCAGGTCACTTTGGCGGCCATCCCAGAGGAGGAGCACGTCATCTATGTACCTAGCCCAGAGCAGTATTTGCGGCCTGCGGTGGGCATAGATGACGTCCTCCTCCCACTGGGCCATAAACAAGTTGGCAAGAGACGGGGCATATTTAGCGCCCATGGCCACCCCAGTGACCTGGCGATAAAACTGCCCATTGTACCAAAAATAATTATGGTGAGTAGCGAACTCAAGTAGCTCCATAATAAAGGATATCTGAATTGATGGTAAATCAGAATCCCTATTGAGATACATATTGACCGCGTTCAACCCCACATTGTGTGGGATAATTGTGTGAAGAGAGGAGACATCAGCTGTGACCATCCAAAGATGGTCACTAGGAATCAAACCTGTCAAAAGGCCAATGACATGTCTCGTGTCTTTAATATATGAAGGTGTGGCTTGCACCAATGGCTGTAAATAAGAGTCAATATACTTCCCCACCCGGGACGTCACAGAGTCGATGCCACTGACAATGGGACGACCCGGGGGGGAAGTCAGACTCTTGTGCAATATATATGAATTACAGTTTGTTTCCCTGTAAACAATATTTGCCAAGTAATACTCCTATATACATGTATATTATGTGACATTCTATTTTTAAGTATGTACCGCAATAAACCTTTTTTATGTTGTGAGTTTTAGCAGCCTGTCTCTCACTTCAGTTAAAGTCCCAAACTTTTTCTCTTATTTATGCATATTAGGGATGGGGCGCATGACATATGTGCTCCGTTTAATGTCCCAACATTCCCCCCTTTTTTTCCCATAAAGAGGGTAGGGACCTTCCAGCTTGTTATTAGTGCTCATTTCAAAAACCTGCATCTCTGATAGTATGGGGGTGCATTAGTGTGTATGGAATGGGCAGCTTGCACATCTGGAAAGGCACCATTAATACTGAAAGATACATCCAGGGTTTAGAGCAGCATATGCCCCCATCCAGACCATTTTTTTTTCAGGGAAGGCCTTGCATATTGCAGCAGGACAATGGAAACCACATACTGCATCTATGACAACAGCATGGCTTTATAGTAGAAGATTCTGGGTGCTTAACTGGCCTGCCTGCAGTCCAGACCTTTCACCAGCTGAAAATATTTAGCGCTTCTTTAAATGAAAAATATGACAAAGACCACCCAGGACCATTGAGCAATGGCAAGAATGGGACAACATTCCTCTCCCAAAACTCCAGCAACCGGTCTCCTCAATTCCCAGACATTTACAGTGCTGTTAAAAGAGGTAAACATGGCCCTGTCACAACTTTTTTTTAATGCAAAGAAAAGAGCAATACCACTCAGGCTCAAACAGCTGTGCTCTGCAATCCAGCTGGGTGCTTACCTCGGCTCACCATCGTGAAAGTATTTGTAGGAAAAGAAATAGGTCGCAGTCTGTCATGGAATGAAGTTGCTTCAATTTATTAAAGTATCGTCATGCCAAACACCCAAACACTCAGGAACTGTTAACGCGTTTCACACGGGTCTCCATGCTTGTTCACAATCAACCCCAACTTTTTTTAGACATGTTGCTGCCATCAGTTTCAAGATTACCTCTTTTTTCCTAAAATGGTACGTTTTCTCAGTTTAAACATTTGCTATGTTTTCTATTTTCTATTGTGAATAAAATATGGGTTTATGAGATTTGCAAACCATTGCATTCTGTTTTTAGGTAGATTTTACACAGCTTCTCAACTTTCTTCGAATTTGGGTTGTATACTGGGAACAGAGCCATCTAGTGGCAAGCAAGCAAACTGCACCTGATACCATACCAGTATGTAGTCTCTTTTTTGCCACATCAGTTTTCCTGGGCTGTATTTAGAAACTTCTTTCCTGGTCCTGCATGATACATGACATTCTTCCATATAGGATCTGTACCATTTATCGCTAACAATGCTAGAGAAAAGCAGAATGTAATATTAGAAGTACAGCAACCTGACATGAAAGAGTAGAAGGTCCTACCTGCAAACACCTTACAAATAATGCATCATCTGTTTTGCCATTGCAACCTCTTGATACCGGTTCACTACTCAAATCTTCTATAAAAATGTTCTAAATAACTAATAAATAAATCTTTTCTTGCAGTGTTACAAAACCTGTCCTTTTCGACTCAGAATGTGAAGCTGTATTGAACAAAACTTCATGTGAATACGTAATTAAAAGAAAGGACAACTCTTCTAAAGTTTGTAATGTAGAAGGAGTAATGTGACCAGTGCATAAGAGCCATAAAAACTCAGAAGGAAAATTAGAAAATCTCAGCTGTGCAAGACCAAAAAGAGAAAATCAACATAAAGAATTTTTTTTAATTCAAAGAAATTATCATTTTTTATTTTTTTGGTTAAATAATAATAAATGTTTGTGTAAATAAATGAGGGGAGACATGTTTTATTTAATAGTTTACCTCAAGAGGTTTCCATTCTGTAGAACAAGACATTTCAAAAAGAATAGGAAGACTTTATCTGCAACACGAGGACTCAACTAATCAATATTAATAAAAATATAAAGACTTTTTTTATCTTTTTTATTGAAATAAAACATAGCATACAAACAGAGGCATAACTAGAACCTTCAGGGCCCCGGTGCAAGAAACTAAGAAGAGCCCCCCAGACCCCTGGCCAGGGCCCTTCTCTTCAAGCTTGGGGCTCTTCCAACTGATCCTGGAGCCCTTTACTCTTGTTGCGGGGCCCTTTATTACGGTCCCGCAGTGGGACCCTTTTACAAGTTCTGCAGTGGGCCCCCTTCCTGCCATCTTGGGGCCCCACGGTGGTGGAAAGCCAGGGCCCAGTCGCAAGTGTGACCTTTGTGACCCTGGAAGTTCACCCACTGGTGTCAGTAGTTTTTATTTTTTGGTATTTTAATTGTATTATTTTTTATAATTGTATTTTATTTTTTTACTATGTCACTGACTGTGACTCTGTCCATTCAGAAAAGGAAGAAGCTGGTAAATTACATATTTACCGACCCCCTTCCTGGTTCTCTATTGTGACACATCCCCTGCAGCAGCCGGCAGGAGAGGAAAGGGAGCACAGTGGGGGGGGGGGCAGCACAGTAAGGGGGAGGGGGGACCAGGGGAGCCCACAGGGGCCCAGAGACAGCAGAACACAAGTGAACTGGATAGGAGGAGTGGCGGGGGCAGCATACAGAGGAACCAATCTCCTCCATTTTCCTCCTGCAGCTACAGAAGGAAAAGGGAGTACAGTGATTTCTTTACATGCTGTCCCCACTTCCCCTCCTATCCAGGTGTACAGGGGAGCTGCACAGGCCCCCTGGAGCATGGGGCCCGGTTGCGATTGCAACCCCTGTAGTTATGCCCCTGCATACAAATAAAACAAAACTAAAGACAAACTACAGACAACACGTCCTGTTACATTGGTGTCAGTCAGATTAATAAACATTACAGCTGATGCAAGATCAAGTACGAAGAAGCAAAAAACATTGTTTGAACAGAAAAAAATATAAAGAAATAAAAGGGGGGGGAATGCTGTTCACCATATTAAAACAAAAAGTATACCATTTCTTATTCACTTTCCCATTTCTACTAAACCTACACTCCCTAAAGGGAGGTACGAGGGGCAAAAGGACCACATAAATATTCAAGTATCTGAGGGCATGCTTGAGGCCGTCGAGGGTTCCGCTATCCAGCTATGACATACTTTATTGTATTTTTTTGGGCATCCCCTATTTAAAAATATAAAACTTTATTGTGTGCAAAAATATAAAAAAAATCATTCCACATTTTAGTTTTAAAAACCTAAATACATATGGATATGTTATAGTGAGCACAGATCTCATGAATATTAGACCTTAGAATAGTCACACATATGTAGCACTACTCCCATGGTAGCTGCTGGTTACGGATTCCCCTGGGTTACCCATAGCAACAACTTGACAATATAGCATATTCTAAGTGCTTGGCTCAGTCAGAAAACAGTCTAGGGGTTTTGGTTTTTTGTTGTTTTATTTGAGAACTGGGATAGGAGAAGGGATGAGTGGGATACTCAAACTAAACAAACTATGCACAATTACTGGGACTTCTGATTATAGATGGATGCGGCAAGACAGCTGCTTCAACCTGCCACTAAAGTGAAGTAGAATTTAGCGAACTGTACTGTACTGTGAATCACTCTTTAGGGTCCTACTTGTCACCCCCTTTACTCTGACACACTTTGTGAGCTGACCCTTTATCCTCTGACTTCACTGGAGTGGTCCCCTTCCTAGGCAGACCCTTTGGCAAGTCCCCTGGTACTCATGGACGCTGTTTTTTCTGGAAGACTCTGCCAACAGCTCCACTGTCAGCTCTACTGGATCCTCTGCAGCTCAGTTCCACACCTGGTTCACTTGGCCGACCGTCTATAACCACCTTCCTCATGCAACAGGAGGAGAGACAGCCGTCCACCTCCTCCTGGGACTCTGCTTCCTGCCAAAGACGCCCTGACACATGTCCCCTCCTGTCTAATGAGCAATCCCAGAATTCACTGCAAGAGTGTCCTCCCACTGGGACTCTCACAAAAGCCAATGTGTCACTGGCTGGGTTTCCTCCACTGTCCAGCAGGCTCCCCTATTGGATATGGTGGGGACACTCCCTCAGACCCAGTGAATCACACCTGGGAACATGCAACAGGCCATCTAACAGATCAGGCTACCCTGATAAGCAGATGGAGCACAAAATGCTTTGAACCTAGCACCTAACTAGGAGGGAGCTACACATATATCAGATTAGTTAGACCGCTGTCAATGTATTTCACGGCTGGCTCAACGTCTTCAGGAGCCAGTACGTAGCATGGTACACAATAATTATTTTACAAAGGGCTTTATTGTCTTTAACACATACACAACAGAGCCGATTGGAAGACAATTACAAAACATACAATATGTGTGAATATATGGGAATCGCAAACATAACATTGCTGTAGTGTCATACAACAAAAAGAATAAGTAAATCTAGAACTTCACAATGTCACAAAAAGCAAAACTACATTCTGATTGGAGTGCTGATTCTATGGTTAGCTAAAATATCAGGCCAAAGAAATTGAAATTGCACAATATGATCACAGGAAAAAAAAAAAATGAACAGAAAAGAGCTGAAAACTCAGTAACGTCATAACTAGGCCGTGTTCTAAAGGCCTAATAGGTTTTACAGACTAATTAAATAAAGATACAGAGATAGGGATCAGAAAAGCGGATGGGCAAGAAAATATGGAAAGAGACCAGGAAAGGTAGGAAAAGAGAAGGAAGAAAAGATAAAGAGGTCTCAGAGAGCAGTGGATCAGAGTCCTCAGACTGACATAAGAAGGTTATCAAAGGGCAATGGATGAGGATGGGAAATCTAAGCCTGCCAAGTTCGAAATAATTTAGAGGTCTACTCCATCTAAAATTAAGCCTTAGTTAAGTTAAAAATGTTTTCATAAAAAATCAGCACTACAGACAGTACTTACGTTCAAGGTCCTTGGTTAGTCTTAGTTCAAATCTGAATTCCTATGCCCCCACTCCACCATAGCCATATTCTTCTGGTGCTACGGGGCTTAAAGTGATTGTAAAGACTTGTTTTTTTTTTTTCCAATAAAAATAACAAACATGTTATACTTACCTCCTCTGTGCAATGGTTTTGCACAGGGCAGCCTGAATCCTCCTCTTCTCGGTTCCCTCTTCAGTTCTCCTGGCGCCTCCCTCACTTTGAGTGCCCCCACAGCAAGCAGCCTGCTATGGGGGCACCTGAGCCGAGTCACAGCTTCCTGTGTCCATTCAGACACAGAGCTGTGGTTCAGCCCTGCCCCCTTTCTCTTCTCATTGGCTTAGGAACTTTGATTGACAGCAGTGGGAGCCAAAGGTGCTGCAAATCAATAAGATTCAGAATACTTTATTATTCTTAAAGGAAAATTGTTAGGTTACAGTTACATTCAATGAAGACAACACAAAATCACAATAATGAACAGAATCAAAACACAATAATACCAATGAAATTACCAATAACAGCAATTAATACCAAATAAAACAAAATTAGTACTATACTGTAATAAACCATACCATCCAATAAAATACCACATAAAATAAATAACATCAATTGAAAAATAACTAATGCAAATTTTACACCACTTTCTCCAACATTACCCAAAAACCATTACATATACTATAGTTAACATAATACCAACATAATATAAAAGCTATAAACAAATATGGATCATAAACCAGATTAAATCCTCACATCTAGCACTCACAGAGAGGAATTATATAATTTGATGGCCATAGGCAAAAATTATTTCCTGTGATGCTCTGTAGTGCAGTGTTATTGTAAAAATCTATTAGTGAAGGTACTCCTCAGACTGACCAGTGTATTGTGGAGTGGGTGGGAGGAGTTGTCCAAGATTGCACGTACCTTGGACAACATTCTCCTCTATAACACTGTTGGCAAAGACTCCAAATCCAATCCAATATCACTGGCCTTGCAAATCGGTTTATTGAAGGAGGTGGACCTTCAATAAACCTGTAAAATTGCATAAGACGCAGCAATGAAAACCATCCCAAAGAAGAAGAAATGCATGAAAGCAAAGTGATTATCTGATGAGGCCATACAAATCGCTGAACAAAGAAGGAAGGCAATGGAGAAAGGGGAAAATATACCCAACTGAATGCAAACTTCCAGAGGATAGCAAGAAGAGACAAAAAGACCTTTTTAACCACTTGCCGTCTGCTCACGTTGAGCCTACTGCAGCAAAGTGGTTCGTTATTGTCTGGCGACGTAGACCTACGTTGCCAGACACTCCCCTTTCTCGGCGGCGCACGCGTGCCGCCGGAGGCTCGCTCCCGCTGTATTCAGTCACAGCGGGAGTCGGGCCAGGGGAGGAGCAGCGGCTATCGCCGCTGCTCTTCCCCGATCGTCGGGGAATCGAGTGTGGAGATCCGCCCGCCTGTGTTAACACAAGAGGGCGGATCTCCTAAGTGACAGGCAGGGTCAGATTGCAGGGTTCAGCATAGTTGAACCCTCGATCTGTCCTTGTGTCACACAGTCACCTTCCCCCACACACGTCAGTAAGCACCAGGCATACATTAACCCCTCCCTCTCCAATAAAATTAACCCTTTCCCTGCCAGTGTCATTTTTACAGTAACAGTGCATATATATATAGCACTGATTACTGCAGTAATGTCACTGGTACCCCCAAAAGTGTCAAAAATGTCAGTCAAGGGTCCAATCTGTCTGCCGCAATGTCGCAGTCCCGCAAAAAAAATCGCAGATCGCCGCCACTACGCGTTAAAAAAAAAAACACCAAAAATGACAGAAATCTTTCCCTTTGTTAGTAAACGCAATAACTTTTGCGCAAACCAATCAAAATATGCTTATTGTGATTTTTTTTACCAAACATAGGTAGCATAAAACAAATTGGCCAAAAATTTAAAAAAAATTTTTGGGGGGGAATTTCATATAAAAAAAAATGTTAAAAATATTGTTATTTTTTCAAAATAAACGCTCTTTTTTTGTTTATAGCGCAAAAAGTAAAAATTGCACAGGTGATCAAATACCACCAAAAGAAAGCTCTGTTTGTGGGAAAAAAAAGGACGTAAATTTCGTTTGGGTACGGCGTTGCACGACTGCGCAATTGTCAGTTAAAGTTGCATAGTGCCGAATCGCAAAAAGTGGCCCAGACGTAAGACAGCAAAATCCTCTAGTGGTAAAGTGGTTAAACAATCAATGCAGAGAATTAGAGGAAAACAACATAATGGGAAAGACTAGAGAGCATTTCAAGAAAATTGGAGATATAAAGGGAAAGTTTTGTGTAAAGATGGGCATGATAATAGACAAAAATGGCAAGGACCTGACAGAAGAGATAAAGAAGAGATGGCAAGACTACACAGAAGAACTATACAAAAAAAAACATGAATGCCCCATATAACCACGATGATGCAGTCACTGATCTTGAACTGGATATCCTGGAGAGTGAAGTGAAGCAGGCCTTAGAAAGCATTGCCAATAACAAAGCTAGTGGATGTGATGGTATCCCAGCTGGGTTATTTAAAATCCTAAAAGATGATGCTGTAAAAGTGCTGCACTCAATATGCCAACAAATTTGGAAAACTCAACAATGGCTACAGGACTGGAAGAGGTCCATTTACTTTCCGATACCAAAGAAAGGCAGCGCCAAAGAATGTTCAAATTACTGTATGATCACACTTATCTCACACGCCAGCAAGGTTATGCTAAAAATCCTACAAGCTAGGCTTCAGCAGCATGTGAACCGAGAGCTACCACAAGAACAAGCTGGATTTCGAAGAGGCAGAGGAACTAGAGATCAAATTGCCAACATTCGCTGGATCATGGAGAAAGCAAGGGAGTTCCAGAAGAAAATCTACTTCTGCTTTATGACTACAGTAAAGCCTTTGATTGTGTGTATCACAACAAGATGTGGCAAATCCTGAAAGAAATGGGAATACCAGACCACCTCACCTGTCTTGCATGTCAAGAAGCAATAGTTCAAACAGGACATGGAACAACTGACTGGTTCAAAATTGAGAAAGGAGTGTGACAAGGATGTATATTGTCCCCCTACTTATTTAACCTATATACAGAGTACATCATGGAAAATGCCAGGATCGATGAATCACAAGCCGGAATTAGGATCGCAGAGAGAAATATCAACAACCTGGAATATGCAGGCGATACCACACTAATAGCAGAAATTTAAAAAGAACTAGAGTCCCTTAACCGCTTGCCGACCGCCGCACGACTATTTACTGCGGCGGTCAGACCCTCACAGGCAAAGCGACGTAGTACTACGTCGCTAGACTGTGAGGGTCTCAGGAGCGAGCGCACGCCGCCGGAGGACCCTCCGCGCGTGTGACCGGTGGACCAGATCGTCCGCCGGTCACTCGCAATCGTCGGTGGAGAGGGAGAAAGGCAGGCGGCTAATGTAAACAAGCCGCCTGTCATTCTCCCCTGTGTAGAAATAGTGATCATATGGTTCTACTATGTAGGACCATTGATCACTGTTCCTACACCTCAAGCCACAGCCAATCACAGTTAGAATCACGCCCCTAGGGACACACATAGCCCCTCCCTCTAAAAAAAAGTTAACCCCTTCACTGCCAGTGTAATTTTACAGTAACAGTGCATATTTATAGCACTGATTACTGTAGTAATGTCACTGGTAACCCCAATAGTGTAAAAAATGTCAGTCAAGGGTCCGATCTGTCCACCGCAATGTCGCAGTACCGCAAAAAAAATCGCAGATCGCCGCCATTACGCGTTAAAAAAAAACAACGAAAATGACAAAAATCTTTCCCTTTGTTAGTAAACACGATAACTTTTGCGCAAACCAATCAAAATACGCTTTTTGCGATTTTTTTACCAAACATATGTAGCATAAAACAAATTGGCCAAAAATGTTAAAAAATTTTGATTTTTACATTTTTTTGGGGAATTTCATATAAAAAAATGTGAAAAATATTGTTATTTTTGCAAAATTGACGCTCTTTTTTTGTTTATAGCGCATGATCAAAGAATCGCACAGGTGATCAAATACCACCAAAAGAAAGAAAAAAAGGACGTCAAATTCGTTTAGGTACAGCGTCGCCCGACCGCGCAATTGTCCGTTAAAGGCACGCAGTGCCGAATCGCAAAATTGGCCCTGATCAGGAAGGGGGTAAAATCTTCCGGGGCTTAAGTGGTTAAGGAAGGTGAAAGAGGAGAACGCAAAAGCTGGCCTGATGCTGGGAAACATGGAAGGAAAAAGGAGAAGAGGACGACAGAACACAAGATGGATAGATAACATCATCGAAACAATGAACATGAAGTTAAGCAAGCTCATAATGTCACGAAGAGTCGGACACGACTACACGATTGAAGAACAACAATAGTACTGCTTCTATGAATGGAGGATGGGGCGGAAATAGTGGGCATCATCTGAACTTTTAAATAATGCATATGACAGGTCAAACCAATCGTATTAGCCCCATGCAGTACCAGAAGATTATGGCTGCAGGTGTATGGGTGGGGGAGAAGGAGAGGAATTCAGGTATCCACTAAGAAACCACCAAGCAGCACAATGAGCCTTTAATGGCATCCCAGTCTTAGTCTGTAGGGTTCAATATTGAGTTGGCCCACCCTTTGCAACTGTAACAGCTTCAACTCTTCCAGGAAGGCTGTCCACAAGGTTTAGAGATGTTTCTAGGAGAATGTTTGACCATTCTTCCAGAAGCGCATTTGTTAGGTCAGGCATTGATGTTAGAGAGAAGACCTGGCTCCCAGTGTCCACTCTAATTCATCCCAAAGGTGTTCTATTGAGTTGAGGTTAGGCCAGTCAAGTTCCTCCACCCCAAACTCACTCATTCATATCTTTATGGACCTTCCTTTGTGCACTGGTGCAAATCATTTAGTGGAGGGGGGATTTCAGTACATTTTCTATGCTTCAGTATGTGAATGAACAGGGAGCCTCTTTACAGAGCGCTTCTGTTCATCCACTTTCTAGTGCAGCTGTGGCAGCAGAGCAAGGAATTAAGGCATGGGTGTCCAACCTTTTGGCTTCTCTGGGCCACTTTGAGTGTAGAGAAATTTTCTCGGGCCGCATATAACATATATACTACATATATACTATAGTTAAGGTATATAAGTAATAAAACGCTGCTGTACCCCCCTTCCCGTGCTGCCGCCCCCCCCCCCCAGCACTAATTTAACACAACTAGTGGATGATCCACTCTGAAGCAGCCTCTATCGTCGTTCCCCCGACTCGACTTCCTTCCTCCCCAGCAAAAAAAAATAAATTTCAGGGGGCAGGGGGCAGTGGGCCGCATTGCCTGCGGTTTCGGGCCGCATGCGGCCCCCGGGCCACAGGTTGGACATGTTTGAATTAAGGTATGTCCTCATTACCTTTTTACCTCTCATGAGACATCAGGGGTCTCTTTAGACCCCTGATTATTCACCAAAGTCCCCCCCCCCCCAACAGAGCTGTTAAAAAAATGTAAGAAAATAAAAATTGTAAAAAACATTTTTAAAAAAATGAAGGGCTCATTTATTTTATATATTTTTTGCAGCTAAAATGTCCATTGTGAAAGCATAGAAATCACCTGTTGTCAGTGTAGCTGTGGCATAGAACAAAATCTCTTGGATACTGCTCCATGAAAAGTTGGCTAGCATCCTTTGGGACAGGTTAACCAGATTCAAAAAGATCTGCAAACCCTGGATAAGATATCTATAGTCATCTGCATAAAACCAAGGTTAGACAGGGGGCCAGGACCCGTGCTGAGGGGAGCAACTTTCTATATCATTTCTCTTCTTCATCTTTTTTTCCTCTTCTATCCTTTTCCTCCTTTTTTGTGACTCTCCATTGTTATGGTTTCCTTGAGATTGCTCTATGATGATCATTGGTTAGTGGATTTACCTGCCCAGAACCTAGGATGTCAGAGGATTAAGCAGGAGCCCTAAAATTCCATCATACTCTGGAGTATCTGAGTGACATGTGACATTGTGTATCATAGGCCACAGGACTGATCTTGTTGCTGGAGCTTAGCAAGGCCCAGTTCATGTCAGTGGGTAGCTTCCATCTCAGCCTGATGCTGTACAGCCTCTCGCTCAGCCTTTTGCTGCACAGTTTCTCTCTCAGCCTGTCACTGTAAAGCCTCTCTCTCAGGCTGATGCTGTACAGCCTCTCTCTCAGCTTGTCACTGCACAGCGTCTCTCTCAGCCTGTCGCTGCACAGTCTCTCTCTCTCTCTCATCCTGATGCTCTAAAGCCTCTCCCTCAGCCTGATGCTGTATAGCTTCTCTCCCACCCTGATGCTGTAGTGCAAAGCCTCTCTCTTAGCCTAACGCTGTACAGCCTTAGTCTCTTTGAGCCTGACGTTGCACAGCCTCTCTCTAAGCCTCTTGCTTTACGGCCTTTTTCTCTGCCTGTCGCTGTACAGCCTCTCTCTCACCCTGTCGCTGTACAGCCTCTCTCTCACTCTGTCGCTGTACAGCCTCTCTCTCAGCCTGACGCTGCACAGCCTCTCTTTCAGCCTGACACTACACAGCCTCTCTCTCAGCCTGTCGCTGTACATCCTCTCTCAGCCTGATGCTTTACAGCCTCTCTCCCAGCCTGTCACTGTACATCCTCTCTCTTAGCCTGTTGCTGTACAGCCTCTTTCTCTCTCTCTCAGCCTGTTGCTGTACAGCCTCTCTCTCTCTCAGCCTGTTGCTGTACAGCCTCTTTCTCTCTCTCTCAGCCTGTTGCTGTACAGCCTCTCTCTCTCTCAGCCTGTTACTGTACAGCCTCTCTCTCAGCCTGTTGCTGTACGTCCTCTCTCTTAGCCTGTCACTGTACAGCCTCTCTCTCAGCCTGTTGCTGTACATCCTCTCTCTCAGCCTGTCACTATACATCCTCTCTCTCAGCCTGTTGCTGTACATCCTCTCTATCAGCCTGTCACTGTACATCCTCCCTCTCAGCCTGATGCTTTACAGCCTCTCTCCCAGCCTGTCACTGTACATCCTCTCTCTTAGCCTGTTGCTGTACAGCCTCTCTCTCTCTCAGCCTGTTGCTGTACAGCCTCTTTCTCTCTCTCTCAGCCTGTTGCTGTACAGCCTCTCTCTCTCTCAGCCTGTTACTGTACAGCCTCTCTCTCAGCCTGTTGCTGTACATCCTCTCTCTTAGCCTGTCGCTGTACAGCCTCTCTCTCTCTCAGCCTGTTGCTGTACATCCTCTCTCTCAGCCTGTCACTGTACATCCTCTCTCTCAGCCTGTTGCTGTACATCCTCTCTCCCAGCCTGTCACTGTACATCCTCTCTCTTAGCCTGTCGCTGTACAGCCTCTCTCTCTCTCTCAGCCTGTTGCTGTACATCCTCTCTCTCAGCCTGTCACTGTACATCCTCTCTCTCGGCCTGTTGCTGTACATCCTCTCTATCAGCCTGTCACTGTACATCCTCCCTCTCAGCCTGTCGCTGTACATCCTCTCTCTCAGCCTGTCACTGTACATCCTCCCTCTCAGCCTGTTGCTGTACATTCTCTCTCCCAGCCTGTCACTGTACATCCTCTCTCTTAGCCTGTCGCTGTACAGCCTCTCTCTCTCTCAGCCTGTTGCTGTACATCCTCTCTCTCAGCCTGTCACTGTACATCCTCTCTCTCGGCCTGTTGCTGTACATCCTCTCTCTCAGCCTGTCACTGTACATCCTCCCTCTCAGCCTGTCGCTGTACATCCTCTCTCTCAGCCTGTCACTGTACATCCTCCCTCTCAGCCTGTCACTGTACATCCTTTTTCTAAGCCTGTCACTGTACATCCTCTCTCTCAGCCTGTCGCTGTGCATCCTCTCTCTCAGCCTGTCGCTATACATCCTTGGCGTATATCTTTGTGTACACTGTATGGGAGTGTAAAACTCTGTTTTCGTTGGAATGTGAATGTCAGGGCCTGTTCTCAACAAGGTCCACCTGGGCGGTAACCTTGTGGGGGAAAACTGTATAAAAGAGCAGCTGTACCAATAAAGTTATGTTATACTTCACCCTCAATCTAGAGTCCTGTCTCTCATTGGGGGAATATGCTACAAGGGATTGCTATGTCCTTCATACTCCCTTGGATAATCACTAAGCTCTTTTAAGAGCTTGTTCCTGTTTCACTCTCTGGGGAAAGAGAGGGTCACCCACGGGAACCTGGAGCCTTGTCGTAGGTCCAGGGTGGGTAGGAGACGGCGAGACCCCAACCAAGCTGCGGCAGTTGGTGGGGTCTGACATGGTTAGGGTGTCTGGTGGAGTGCTTGGAGCCCTCGGAAAGCACTAGGTGCACCAGTCAATGGAGGTACCAGATCGGGGTGCTGGTTGATCCGTTACACACTGCATATATCATTTCAATAAAATATGCTTATGAAATAGTTTGTCCCCAGATTTTATTTTAAAAATCTGGTCACCTTACCCTACATGTAAGTCCTTTGATTTGCCATACATTTTAATCTGTCTTGCTTGCCGCACATTGATCAGATTGTCTTTGCTCATCCTCTTGTATCCTGCTAGACCAGGCATGACTGCAAAATAAAAGGTAGGATGGAAAATCACAGGATAGGGAGGGAGCTGTTGTTTAGCTCACAGAACAACAATCTAAGCACAAGCTGACTGAGAAAAACTAAGAGATTCCAGGGGAAGTGAGTACCTGCCAGAAACAGGTATCCCCCCATTAAAAAATAAATAAAAACACCTCGAAAAGAAAAGTATTGGGGAGAGGAGGACACGAAACTTCCTTTTTCAGATAAAGTTCCGCTTTAACCACTTGCCGACCGCCGCACGACGTCGGCGGTCAGCCCCTCACAGGCAAACTAACGTAGGGCTACGTTGCTTGCTTGTGAGGGTCTAGGGAGCGAGCGCGCGCCCCCGGAGGCGCGCTCCCGCTCCCGCGTGGTCACGGACCCCCCCGCGCGTGTGACCAGCGGACCCGATGTCCGCCGGCCACTCGGCGATCGGCGGGGGAGAGGGAGAATGTCAGGCAGCTTGTGTAAACAAACTGCCTGTCATTCTCCTCGCTGCAAAGACACTGATAAAACGGATCTGGTATGTAGATCCGTTGATCAGTGTCCTTACAGCTAGAGCCACAGCCAATCACAGTAGAAACCACGCCCCTAGGGACACACACAGCCCCTCCCTTCCAAATAAAGTTAACCCCTTCACTACCAGTGTATTTTTACAGTAACAGTGCATATGTATAGCACTGATTACTGTAGAAATGTCACTGGTAACCCCAAAAGTGTCAAAAATGTCAGTCAAGGGTCCGATCTGTCCGCCGCAATGTCGCAGTACCGCAAAAAAAATCGCAGATCGCCGCCATTACGCGTTAAAAAAAAAACAACAAAAATTACAAAAATCTTTCCCTTTGTTAGTAAACGCGATAACTTTTGCGCAAACCAATCAAAATACGCTTTTTGCGATTTTTTTTACCAAACATAGGTAGCATAAAACAAATTGGCCGAAAATTTTTAAAAATTTTGATTTTTACATTTTTTTTGGGGGGAATTTCATATAAAAAAATTTGAAAAATATTGCTATTTTTGCAAAATTGACGCTCTTTTTTTGTTTATAGCGCGTGATCAAAAAATCGCACAGGTGATCAAATACCACCAAAAGAAAGCTCTGTTTGTGGGAAAAAAAGGACGTCAAATTCGTTTAGGTACAGCGTCGCACGACCGCGCAATTGTGCGTTAAATTCACGCAGTGCCGAATCGCAAAATACCCCCTGGTCGGAATGGGGGTAAAATCTTCCGGGGCTTAAGTGGTTAATCACCGATCTTATCGCAACCCACATCGTTTTACTACTACTCAAGTCTGCAGAGCAGTGTCCGCCTTCTCCGCTACACATAAAGCTTTCAATGTGGAGCGGAAATGACGTAGGACAACAAAGTTATCAGCCAATAGGGTCCCGATCCTGAAAGACCCGCCAAAAGCTGTCATTGCCGGTCAGTGTGTGTTATTGTGGGTCTCTGTGTGTACCGGGAAGGAAGACGACACTATGCCGGGACTGCTGGAGAACTGTGAGCGATACTTCGGGAGCTCCGACCTGTACACCGTGCTCGGGGTGAGGAGGACGGCCGGGGAGGCGGAGATCCGCCGGGGATATCACAAAACCTCACTGAAGGTTCACCCGGACCGGGTGTCAGAGGGGGAGAAGGACGAGGCCACGCTGAAGTTCCAGGTCTGTTATTATTACATAGGGCTGTGTAATGCTAGAGGGAGATGGTGTGTGTGTGTGTGTGTGTATATATATATATATATATATATATATATGAGAGTGAAAAATATGATGCCATAGGAGTCCTATGGTGCATTCTGAGCATTCTGATTGTGTGATAGACATACTGCAGATGTTCACTCGAATACCTCATTCTCCATTGTAACACACATTTATTTTGAGGGCCGGTTCACTAAAACACGGTGCAGGAAAGGCGCATTCACCGCACATGAATGCACTGCCCTTGTGAGATGCACGTAGGTGTCATTAACTATTTGCCAACCGCCTAACGTATATATATGTGGAGGCAAAGTGGCTCTATTGCATGAAAGGTACGTCATTTCGTGCAAATGCCTCTGGAGGGGGGGGGGGTTCGCGGCGCAAATTTGCCCCCAGAGGCGTGATCGCACGCTGAGTGGACAGAGGGGGAGCCAATTAGCGGGTCCAGTTGACCCGATGGCCACCTGCGATCATTTCTCCAGAGACACAAACGGGGTCTGCCGATGTAAACAAGGCAGATTGCCGCTCTGACAGCGGAGAAGAGGGCGATCTTGTGTTTTCTGCTAAGAAATAACACTGGTCTGTCCCCCCCCCCCCCCCCCAGTTAGCAAGCACTCCCAGGGAACACTTTCAACCCTTTGATCGCCCCTGATAACCCCTTTCCTGCTAGTGTCAGTACAGTGAGTGCATATTTTTTTAGCACTGATCACTGTAATAATGTCACTGGTCCCCACAAAAGTATCAGGAACCCTGCGAATCAACTGTGGGCTCCCGCATTGCATTGAAATCGCAGGCAGTTCACACTGCCATATGCGAATCGCTGGGGGTGTCAATACAAAGTTAACGACCCCCCCAGATCAATTCGCATATCGCAGAGCAAACTGTCAGTTCGGACATAAATCGGATTGCATAGGTGTGAACCACCGTGCAATCTTGATTATGCTGCGGACCCAAAAAGCGTCCTGTGCGTGTTTAAGAATCCGATACAATATGTATGGCTGAATTTGCATCGCAGAGACATCACATGTGATTTTCAGAGCAGTGCGCTGCGAATTGCATGCAATGTCTGCTGTCGCACTGATGGGAACCGAGACTTAAAGTAACGCAGTGCCGTATTACAAAAATCGGCCTGGTCTTTAAGGTGGTAAAACCTTCCAGGGCTAAAGTGGTTAAAGAACTGGCTCACACTAGAGCCTGTGCATTTTTGCATGTTCTGTTTTGAACAGCCCATTCCTTTTCAATGGGCTGCCAAATGTACAGGAAGGTTTAAAAAGTAAGGCAAGTGCTTAGTTTTAAGATTGCACTGCACTTTCAGTTTGATGGCCGCAGACAATGGCTCCTGTATGCATCAAGCAAGGGCAGTTCTAGAGCTGCGCGGCAGTCATTTTTAGCAAGACTGTGAAAATTGGGGTGAACAGATTGGACACCTGACATTTTTTACACTTTTGGGGGGAACCGGTGACATTACTACAGCAATCAGCACTAAAAAATGGCACTTACTGTACTGATGACACTGGCAGGGAATGGGGTTAACACCAGGGGCGATCAAAGGGTTAAATGTGTACCTAGGGGGGTGTTTTCTAACTGTGTGGGGGATGGGCTCACCGGATGAACACAGGGACCTGTGTTCTTAAATAAAAGGAACACAGGATCCCTGTGTTCATCACTGACAAAACAGCCATTGTGTCTCAATGGGGAGCGATCGCGGGTGCCCGGCAGACATAATCACGGCCACTGGACCTGTTGATTAGCTTCCCCTCTAGCCAATCGGTGTGTGTGTGTGCCGCTGGTGGCGCGCACAGGCCCACACTAACTACTAAACAAAGAAATGTATGTCGTTTCACGTAACTGAGCCAACCTGCCGCAGTAAAACTGTGGCGGCTGGTCAACAAGTAGTTTAAACTAGGCTTTTGGACTATTTTAATGCTTTTCTTGCACATTTATTTGTACTGAGTCGTCTTCGGGTCTGAAACCAAGGAGGTTTGTCTGCCCCAGTTTAGGTGCCCAAAGGTAGAAAAGCACTCGGATGTGACTGGTCACAGCCAGGTAAGAAAAACTCTCTGATGCCAGTAAGCATCTTTTGTGTGTCATGTTTCCAAATTGTAGACTCTTCCCCCCCCTGCAACGAGTCCTAACATTTCTATGTGGTAACCTGCATCAAACATCACACGATCCGAGCATGAGAAAACACACAATGCAATGCTATTATCATGCATATGGGCTGTTGCTCTACTTTTATTTGGATTTTCGTGCTGTGATGGCCCCAATCACACTTGGGGTTGTTTGCTATTTCATGCAGGTGACCTAGTGGGATTCTGGGCGATTAGCAGCAGCCCTATTGAAGGCGCTGAATAGCCGTCAAGTAATTCGATTAAAGTCATTCTAAAGGTGTTTGTTCTAAAAAAAAAAGTTATACTTACCTGCTCTGTGCATTGGTTTTACACAGAGCAGCCACGGTCTTCATCTTTTAGAAAAGGATTCCCCCCCCCCCCCCCCCCCCCCCAAATAGCGAGCCCCTTACTATGCAGGTTCGCTTCTGTAAATGGACATGGTCTATTCACACACGAAGCGCAGCTTGGCCCAGCCTTCCACACTCCCCTCATTGGCTCACTTGCTGTGATTGACAGCAGCAGGAGCCAATGACTTCTGCTGCTCTGTGAGCCAATGAGGGAAGAGAGACAGGAGAGCAAATGCTCTCATGCACATCGCTGGATGGAGATGGGGCTAAGGTAAGTATTGGGGTGGGGGGGGGGCTGCTGTACTCACACCTTCATGCATAAAGGTAAAAAACCTGCCTTTTAGAACCACTTTAAAACTTGGCATCGATTTATGATTACACAAATATTATGACTGCCAGATTCTTTAACACAAGTTTTTACTTGATCTGTGGTGCAAGCTATGAAGAAAGTGATGTGCAAAAATCTGTTCCATTAGATGGTGTCATCTTTTATTGTTTTGTTTGCTGTCCTCCTATCTGAATCCCACCTTTAATTGATATGCTTCAATTTACAGATACTTGGAAAAGTGTATTCAGTTCTCAATGACAAAGAGCTGCGAGCAGTCTATGATGAGCAAGGAGTTGTGGATGAGGAGTCCGATGCAATTTCTCAAGACCGTAATTGGGGGGAATATTGGCGTCTGCTGTTTAAAAAGGTTACTTACAACATCATCTGAATTCTGTGTTTGTTTTTAGATAAGTGAATTTGCCTCCTCCACGCAGTGACACCCACGCTGTGTGCAGGAGGAATTTGTTTTGGCATCATCTGTGTGCAGGCAGCCTGTGGAAATGAAAGCAGGCGTCACAATTTCCGTTCAAGGCTCTGCCTTATCCCCTGCATGGCTATCAAATTTTGATATGCGACTGTGTATGTGTAGTCGCTGCGTCAGCACCCACATCCATAGCCTGCCTGCACGCAGCTGGGGGTGAATCCAAATGCTTTTTGTACACAGTACGGGTGCCAGTACCCCTCGAAACGTGGCCTAAAATGCTCAGTATATCTCAAGAGTCTAGTTTGTAAATCTAGATGCATGTAATAGAGGCAATATTCGCTCATTTTATGCAGGCTCTGCTTAGTACTGCTGCTGTCCCTTACTTTTCTGGCCTTTAGTGCAAGTCTATGGGTCATGTTGACTGACTGAAAACACTCTCTATATGCAGTCATATTCCCAGGTAAACAGAATATCAGAGCCAGTTTTTTTTAAATCTGGATTTGTTTGAAAATAGTACTTTGCATTTCACTGAGCCAACCTCTCTGTAGACGCATAGATCATAATGGGGGATAAAATCATCACTTGGCATTTCCAGTGCTAAAGCTTACTATATATAGTAAATTGGTGTATTAACACTGCATGGGGAAGAGCAACGACACTGTATTGACACGTTCATATTGTATGGGGAACTGTGATTATGTGGGCATAATATTACTGAGATGTGCTTAACCTCCCTGGCAGTAATCCCAAGTGTTGTTCGGGGTTAATTTTCAGTACCAAAAGTGGTAACCCCGAGCCACACTCGGGATTACCCTGTAGCCAGGGCCGGCGTCGCCATAGGGCAGCCACCTTACCCTGCTGTCAAAAGGGATCCAAGGATGAAGAGGAGGATGGAGCAGTGGGTGGATCCCAGGTGCATGCAGGGAGGGGGCGGGGTCCCGCTGTCCAGCAACCTCTGGGATGACTGTGTGTACACGGTTATGTGGGGTGGAGGAGGCCGCCACCTGAGATATGGTGGAGATCTTCTGACTGCCCGGGACACAACTTATCATCCTGACCCTGGAAGCTGGACACTGATGCCATCTAGAGGAGCTGCAGGACTGGTGACATCTGGGAGGATTGGTGAACCCTAGGTGTGTGTGATTTTTATTTTTTTTGGGGGGGGGGGGGGGGGAATCAGGATGAGGGTGTGATCAGAGGGGGTATCTGGGGGGGTGTGATCAGGTCGGCATGATGTGAGGGGAGGTGTGATTGGGTTGGGGGTATGTGGTGGAATCAGGTGGGGTGTGTGTGAAGGGAGTGGGGGTATGAGGGGGTGTGTGATCAGGTTGGAGATATGTGAGGGGAGGTGATCAGGTAGGGGGTATTGGGGGGGGGGGGGGGGGGGTTGTGATCAGGCTGGCAGTAGGTGAGGAGAGGTGGAATCAGGCACAGGTTGGGGGTTTGTGGGGGGGGGGGGTGTGAAGGGAGTGGGGGGTTATGAGGAGGGGTGTGATCAGTTGGTGTGTGTGAAGGCAGTGGGAGTATGAGGGGGTATGTGATCAGGTTGGAGGTATGGAGGGGTGATCTTAGTGGGGGTATTCCGGGTTCCCTTCCCTGCGAGCGCTGCGACATGAGCAGAACTGGGAGGGAAATTCAAAAAAAGTACACGAAACATGACATGACATGATGTAATCTGTTAGGATTACATTACTGTATCAAACCATTTCACCTTGTTTTGTCCCTAGTGCTTTGTCCAGTGCCCTGCCTGCACTTGTACTGTTTTATTCCTTAATTTTTATTAATGTTTTATTCATGTATTTTATTTTTTAAGTCATTTTATTAATTTTTTATTCACTTTCAAGGTTTTATTCCTAAGAATTACAGGCCTACAGTATAAAACAGATTTCCATGAAAATATGAATATTCAGAGAATCGTATTGCGACGGCTCAGCATAAAAGTGATAAACATGCAGAGAGATGGAGACTTTGAGATCTTTTTATTGCATCTAGAGAGGGAATCGCCCTGCTTAGTACATAGCGCTATGCCCTGGTGGTTGGGGTTCTTTGGATCCGGCGATATTGCCTGTTGGTGACAGTGAACTGGGGTCATCGGCTCGGTGGCTCCTCTTTTTTCTTTTTCTTTCTTTTTTTTCTTTTTCTTTCTTTTTTTTCTTTTTCTTTTTCTTTTTTTTCTTTTTCTTTTTCTTTTCTTTTTTTCTTTTTCTTTTCTTTTTTTTTTCTTTTTCTTTTCTTTTTTTTTTCTTTTTCTTTTCTTTTTTTTTTCTTTTTCTTTTCTTTTCTTTTTTTTTTTCTTTTTCTTTTCTTTTTTTTTTTTTCTTTTTTCTTTCTTTTTTTTCTTTCTGTCTCTCCGGTTCTTCCTTTTTTTTTTTTTTTTTTTTTTTCTATATTCCAACCTTTCGCTTTCAGAGTGGGTTTCCCAGATTGAATATATCTAAAAAGTTATCCCACCCCCCTCCTTCACCTAGAGGTGTGATATAGTTGCAGATCAATCTGTGAGTTGGATGTTAATAAAAATGTATATTTTCAAAAAGGAAAATCTGAATATTCAAAAATACTGACCTAATCAGATCGCCAGGGAGGTCAAAGTGATCATAAACGATCACCATGTAAAACACATTCAGTTTTAAAATAGAAATGAAAGGCAAAACATTTTTGTATAGATATAGGAAAAAAACATTATAAATGCCTTTTTTTTCCCTAAATGTCTTTCAGGACAGCACCTTGAAAGATGGCTCCTCCCTCTCACAAACAGGAAACACCCCATCCACCAAACTTTAAAAGGATGCTTCTCCCACAATTCCTCAGTTTTTGTGTTTCCTCCGGCTGAGGAACACCTGTGTGGGAAGTCTGGGGCTCTTAAGCTGCTGTCCTGAGAGACCGGGCTCCCTGTGTCCACCTTACCCTTTTTTTTAATGGAGACGTTGCTTCCTCCCATCCACGTGACTGACTGCAGTGCATGGGCTCCGTCTTCTCTTTCAGTGCTCAGGTGAGCCAGGACCCCTGGAAATGCAGCCCCTGGATGGCATTTCGGCTGGTGGTGAGGCCTTTATTTTTCCCACCGCTACTTCATTATGAATTTGCCGCTGCTTTGTCCGTGATCGAGTGATGCTTGTCCGGCCGGAAGTGAGGTTTCCAGGAGGGGTGGCGCTTCCCCCTTTGTTTTTAACACATTCCCTCTGTGCTCAACTGCATAAGAGCTGGGGAAAGGAGAAGCAGCAGCAGACTACTGAGCTTCCCGGTGAATGGCTGTTCAGCAGGGGAGAGTCAGGACAAGTCTGATCATTGGAGGAGAGCACACTGAGTTCCCAGCATAGCTAGAGAATGGACCATGGTGTGCTTAGTGTGGTCAGTTTTTAATAGGAAAGCAAGGGAACTAGCAGGAACACTGGGTATTTCACTTAGAAGCAATACAAAGAGAACAGGATACTTTCTCATACAAGTACATGATACAACAGGCACATATCAGGAATATGAAGTGTTGCGGTAACAAACGTTTGAAAGTATTGGGGAGAGGTGTTTTTTATGCATAAAATATTGCTTTGCTGCAGACAAATATTTGGTCTATAATTCCATGAGAAAACAAAACTTCACTTGGTAATATTTCATAGAGTAGTCACACTGTACATTCAGGGGAGGCATGTACTTTATTGATCTGCACAGTAATTGGTGCATATAGGAAAAATTGGCTGATTTATTAGGTAATGGCCGTTTTGAGACTCATGTAAAGTCATTACATATTGAATTATTCTAGCTGATTGGCTGTAGCCTACACGGAAAAGATGAGTATACATGTGTTGAACTGCACACGTTTCTAAGGCTCCTTCTTTACTGATAAATCAATCTCTCTACACACCGAACCCACTGAGCCCTAAACACAGCTAAAAGCAAGAGTGCATGGAGTAAAGTGCAGTGTAGCTGGCAACCAATCTGCATCTATCTTGTAGTGGTGTGAATTCGGTAAACTTTTCACTTTAGGTATTGAACTTTTATGATTTGTTCATATAGCTGTTGAACATGGCTGATATTAGCAGTACTGATCTGAATGTTTCTATATGTTCATATGTTTACGGATGCATTTACTTTTTACTGTAGCAGATCAGGATCCACCTGGCCATACCCAATTGTGAATGAATGTTTTTGTCCTGTGTTAGATAACTGTGGAAGATATCCAAGCATATGAAAAAAAGTACAGAGGATCAGATGAAGAGAAGGCAGATTGTATACAAGCTTATATGGACTTTGAAGGCGATATGGATTACATAATGCAGTCTGTACTATTTGCTGATGTCGATAATGAACCGAGGATCAGAGATATCATCCAGAAAGCCATTAAGAAGAAAGAAGTTCCAACTTATGATATTTTTGTAAAAGAACCCAAAAAGCAACGAGAACAGCGCAGGAAAAGGGTAAGCGACACACTTTTTTTTTTTTTCAGTGATAGCATTCTAAAGCTGGCCAAGCACTAGCAGATTTTTGAACGATCGTTTTGGAAGAACATTCATACGAAAATTCTCAGTACATTCGGTGAGTTGATGAATGTTGTAAAATCCTACAAAATTCCATTTGCTTTAACATTTATTGTTGGAACAAATGGACCTTACTGGACGCATACTCGGTTTAGAGATTCTAGAAAATTTTACATTCTGCTCCTTTTTAAATGTTCTTGTCTATTGTGGTCTAAAACAAATGTTGGACCCTATTAACAATTAACCCTGCACTATTAACCCTCTACTAGTGCAGGAGTTCCCAAACTGTGGGTCGCAAGCTGAATTTCAGTGGGTCACTGGCGGGCCTCCTGCGGCTCACTGACACCCACAAGCGCAGCCCGATATCCCGGCTGCACTTATCAGCCGTCAGTGAACTCCTGTAAAGTTTGGCTCCTCCTGTCACAGTCAGAGTCAGTAATATTGCACTCCGCCTATGACAGGAGGAGCTATGACGCGATTGGCCGAACATTGCGCCACTGCACTCACACCTGCAGCTATCGTGTCAGTTGGAGTGCCCTGCCTGGAATCAATCCTTCCACGTGCTGATGAGAGGTGGGGATGGATGGGAACAGCATGTGATTGTGCATCACACAGAGAACACACAGGTAACCTAAGATGGGTCACCCTGTACCCTTCAACACCTCTACCTAGGTAGCCAAGCCACCTAGTTCATGCCATGGCTCCTTCTTCATCATGCCTTGTCTCCTTCATGCCATGCGGAATGGCATGAAGGAGGCATGGCATGATGCCCGAGCCCCCTTCTTCATGCCTTGCTTGACTTCCTTCATCATACTATGCCTCCTTTTCTTCATGTCTTGGTTCCTTCCTTTTCTTCATGTCTTGGTTCTCATACCTGTGGCACCCGGTGCCATTTGCCATCCTCCTTATAACGACTATAAAGTGGGACTTACCTTGTATTAATTATCACCATGACCCACATTTGCACAGGCATAGCAGCCTATTGATTTGAATGGGCTGCTATCTATGCCTGCGTTTTCCGCTGAAAAAAGGTGCACGCAGAATTAAAAAAAAAAAAAAATGCAGTGGCCATGAAATCCATCCTGCTTATGCAGCATGCGACTTAACTGCAGTTCCTGCACACACAAACTGTTTTTAATTGCTGGGCCCACGTATATAAAATTGCAAAAAGCTTGCCAGAGCAGGAACTGCAGGTAAGTCGCATGGTGCTAAAGCAGGATGGATTTCAAGGCCACTGGATTTTTTTAAATGCTGCATGCACCTTTTTCCTGTGGAAAATGAGGACATAGCAGCCCATTCAAATCAATAGGCTGCTATGCCTGTGCAAATGTTGGCCGCCAAACTGCATACATGTGAACCAGGCCTAAAGCAGTAGTAAAGTAACTTAAAAATACAAACCCTGGTCCCCCTGCAGGTTTAACCACTTCTGGACCGCAAGGATTTGCCCCCTTAATGACCAGGCCATCGGATCATAGCTGAGCACCAGGACCAGTCACCAGGTGGGCCAGACACTGCTTGATGGCTTATTTTAGGCCTGGTTCACATGTATGCGGGTTGGCGACCCACATTTGCACAGGCATAACAGCCCATTGATTAGAATGGGCTGCTATGCCTGCGTTTTCCGCTGAAAAAAGGTGCATGCAGAATTTTAAAAAATGCAGTGGCCTTGAAATCCATCCTGCTTTTGCACCACGCAACTTACCTGCAGTTCCTGCACTGGCAAGCTTTCTGCGTTTTTATATGCGTGGGTCCTGCAATTAACAGTTTGCCTGTGCAGGAACTGCAGGTAAGTCGCATGGTGCAAAAGCAGGATGGATTTCAAGGCTACTGCATTTTTTAAAATTCTGCATGCACCTTTTTTCTGCGGAAACCGCAGGCATAGCAGCCCATTAAAATCAATGGGCTGCTATGCCTGTGCAAATGTGGGCTGCCAACCCGCATACATGTGAACCAGGCCTAGAGCAGTAGTAAAGTAATTTACAAATCAAAACTGGCGGTCGGGAACCAGTTAAGTCATACCGCACTAGTATAACACTGTGATGTGTAAAGGGGCACTATAACAAAAAAGTTTGGGAAGCCCTGTACTAGTGTACAGCTGAAGAGGAGACTTCCTCACTGAGATTTCCTTTAACATCCTATTGTGTCTCAAGGGATAAATGGAGTTTTAACCATTCCCTATACGAGACCTTTTTAACCAAGGCGCCTTCAAGTTTCTATAGGGGGGTCTTGGCAAAATACCTAAAAATTGTATACAAGCCAGCGGGTGGATCAAGCCTGCCTTTTGGTTACACAAAGCCACAGGTTTTTATTGTGCACCGTTACAATGACATCATCGGTTGATAAGGAGGACATCGGGCGCCGGCCCAGCATCCTTGTTTGCCCCTCTCTGTTAGCACTGGGGTCACATTAGCTGAGTAAGAGAAACTAAGGGAGAAGAGAAACATTGGTGTACTAGTCGGTACCACTGTGTAAAGGTGTATGCTTCGGGGGGAAAAAAAAAAAAAAAAAATCATCTCTAACATTGAGTGTCTAATATGTGGATGTTGCTGCATTATGTAAAACTATTAGTTTTGTTTTTTACATTTTAGAATGGGGTGCCTCGAAATTGTGCATAATTTTAAAGGGTGCCTTGACTGAGAAATACTGCCCTACATTACCCAAAGCTAAAAATAGGGTTATTTAACTTACTACAGTAAAACCTAACTGCGTGGGGTCTGGTTATTGTTCGCAGGCATATAAGCCCTGTGCTGTAAAAACAAGGTGAGAACTAAAGCATTTTCATCAAGGGTCTTAGTTATCAAGCACTGCAATCAGATTAGTTTTATCTGCCTTACTAACTGGGAGCCAGTCAGCATGGTTCTTCACAATGACAAACATGGAGATCCCATGCAAGCTGGAGGTTGATTCAGAAATATAACCTCTTCAGCCTGTAGGTGGCACTGCAGCTTGAAAACAGAATGCCTCTTTTTGATGCTGTAATTGCAGATACAGTGACACAAGGGAATGTGCTGAAGTGTGGATACAAACATACATGTGTGGTTAAAAGTATATGTACTCAACTACTTTGCTAAGCACAGTTTGTGTTTCAAAAAAGCTGTTTAATCTAACCTCCATGCAGGTACAAAATGGCTTGTTCACATGATGTAATAAGCTTCCCATTTGTAAGCGGTCTGGTAGCAAAATATATTGGAGTGAGCCCAGACTTCTTTTCTAGTAAGGTAATCGGACATGAACAACTTTTAGTTGCCAATGTTCGCCTCTCTTTCATGACTGCTCATTTTGCCCAATCCAGGTAATTGCTGGTATTTTATTGTCAGGTCTACATTTAGATTGCTCTGTCTTCAATGGGGAGTTCATTGTGGATACAAGTGTCCATGAACATTGCTCTGATCATAACTTCCCATGCACCTGTGTTTTGGACATAGGTGGCATGGAGAGACTGAAAAGATGCAGTCTGTTCATAAGAAAATATAGGCAGAGATCCACAACAAAACTGTGATAAGGGGAAGCGCTGAACGATGCTTCTGTAGTTGTCTGCATGACCAAGCAGGTGTAAGTACTGCTCACGTTTCTGCAATGAAGATGTGCTATGACCAAACAGGAGTGAGAACAGCTCATGCATGTGCGGATGAAAAGGCATGGGCATAGAACAATGTTGGGGTAAAAAAATGAGCATGCCCCTCCTCACCACCATTTTATTATGAAAACCCCACTTCTAATGAGTTCCCATCACTGTCGTGATTTTTGGAGCTTTGCCAAAGCCTGCAGTCTTTGTATTCCCAGGTTCTGTCCCTGGAGGGTGTTTAGGTTTTTTTCTTCACTAAGAATTTAGGGATAGAAGGAAAAGGGGAGGGGGGGGAGGTTATTTAACCTTTATTGGCTTATTTAACATAGCCATTACATACACTTGTTTGGCTTGTGTTCCTAATGTTTCTTTTGAATACAAGATGGTATACATTTTTTTTTTTTTTTTTTTTTTTTTTTTTTTTTTTAGGCTGCTGAAGAAGCCCAAGAAGCAGAGGAAATGAAGAAGGAATTGGGACTAGGTGATAAAGAAGATGACTTAAAAGCTTTAATTCAAGTAAGAACACGAGACCCTTAGATCTTAGGTTTGTTTTCTAAATCAGTTTTTTTCTAATTTTTTTTTTTTTTCCCTTGCAGAAAAAGCAGATGGATCGGGAAAAGGGACTTGATAGTTTTATGGCACAATTGGAAGCGAAATACTGCAACAAAAAAGGAGGAAAAAAACCCACAGGGGCAAAAAAAGGGAAAAAGTGATCTTTTGTTCATTACATCGCTAACAGACAATGCAAACGCTTTAACATCAGGCACAGTCATTGTGTTGTACTTTGTCTTGTTCGTCTCCTCCTTTCTTTCAGCAAGCCTGTAAATACCAATATGGCAGTATAGGACCACAGAACTTGTTGTGGGAATGTGTGTCAGACTTGCAGTAGAGTTTAAAACCATATTTATTAGTTATGCATAATCTATATGTTTTGTACATGTTTGTGTGTACACCCTATAGTGGGATTGTTGCTTGATGAATAGTTTTTGAGTCTGATGCAATCGTAAACCATCCTGACTTTGTTAAATGTACATTTGTACAGTTACATTTGAGCGTGGATTATTTTATAAAATTGGGAAAGGAAAAGATGTGTATTAAAGATGGCGACTGATGTTCTCTGTTAAAATATGGCAACTGATTAAGATGGTACAGTTTCTAAACTGCAGCTGGAAGTCGGGTTGCTGTGATGATTAGCACTTTCCTTGTTTTTCCTTTTATAACCAAGACCCCCCCCCCCAAAACATGCAAGTTTTTAAGCACATTGTATTTAAAAAAAAATAGGCTCTTGTCTGTCTGTGTGTGGCTTCATGCACAGATGTCTATTGAAGTTGCACCTGAAATCAAGCAAAAGGAGTGCAGGAACTACCTTTGCAAATCAGTGCGGCGTCGTAAAGTCTTCTTCGCCCCGATTGGAATGGTGCCATTGCCAGCAATAGTCTGTGAACTTGGCAAATTGCTCCAATGAGAACATGGGCTATAGCAAACTTTTGTAAACGTGCGCATTTTCTCCTACCTGTTTAAAAGCTTTATAGTGAAGTGCAACTGTTTAATATTTGGAATTCCACTTGTTTTTTCAATAAAATTGTTAAAAATATTACTTGTTTCTGCTTTCCACTACTCACACAACTATATAATTATTTTCTCACCTTCCAGGAGGGCCAACGCATGAGAGATGATAGGCTCTTCCCTACAGGAAACGCAATCCATTTACAATTTGTTAAAAGGCCCCCACCCTTCCCCTTGCCCCTCAGTTTAGATTGCGTTTCTTCCTAAAAAAAAAAAAAAAGAAGCCCTGCTACAAGGAATTCAAAAACTGGCAGAGCAGTTAGTGATAGTCCCTGTACCGGAAGATCAGCTCTTCCAAGGCTTTTACTCCCATGTGTTTGTGGTCCCCAAACCCTCAGGAAAACATCGCCTTATAATAAACTTCAACAAGTTTTTACTATACAAAATATTTTCAATGGAAACATCTACTCGGTCCGGAAGAACCTATTAAAAGATGTTTTCATGACTACCCTGGATCTCAGAGATGCATACCTGCATGTTCCTATTCATCAGGAACACTAGCCCTTTCTGAGATTTGCGGTAGTTACCAAAGAGGGAACAGCACACTGGCAGTTCAGGGCACTTCCTTTTGGGCTGGCAGCCAGCCCAAGAATTTTCACAAAAACTCTGGCAGATGCAGTATCCCATCTCCACCTCCAATGGATAGCCTTAATCCCCTATCTGGACGACCTGCTGATTTTTGGCAAGTCAGCAGCACAGGTGAACCTAGACACCTGGCAGGTGATGAGATTCCTACAAAAACTGGGCTGGCTAATCAGCCTAGAGAAATCTTCCCTGGAACCAACCCAGACTCAAACCTATCTGGTGTACTATGTAGACTCAAGGGTACAGAGACTTTCTTCCAGTGCAAAAAGTGGAAAAAATAGTCTCTTCAGTAGGAGCTCTCAAGAACGTACCCTCTTGTTCCAGGAGAGAAATCCTCAGAGTCCTAGGACTCATGTCGGCCAGCATCCCAGCAGTTGTTTGGGCTCAACTCCACGCAAGAGATCTTCAATTCTTCCACCTGTCCTCCTGGGACAGGAAGATAGTCTCTAGATGAGACCGGCAACCTCACTCCTCAAGTCCAGGTATCACTGGACTGGTGGTTGGACCCGAACAATCTGGGAAAAGGCAGGCCCTGGGGTCAGTGGAACCCTGTAAAGATCACCACAGACGCCAGCACATGGGGGGTGCACCTGGAAGGGGCCCAAGCTCAGGGGATCTGGGACGAACAAATAGCCCAGACCTCATTCAACTTCAGGGAGTTGAAAGCAGTGGGGGAAGCTCTGAAAGCATTTGAAAGCTCCATCATAGGCAAGGAAGTTCAGATCCTGTCCGACAATACCACAACTGTTGTCTACCTAAATCGCCATGGGGGTACCAGGTCAAATTCCCTCTTAGCACTGACCAAGGAAATTCTTGGTTGGGCCGAAGGGAAGAAAATCTCCCTGATGGCATTCACATAAAGAGGAAGAACTGGCAAGCAGATTTCCTCAGTCGTCACCCCATAAAAGAAGAATGGGAACTGAATCCCAACATTTTCCAGTCAGTGGTCCAAAGATTCAGGTATCCTGAGCATGGTTTGCAACTTTGAAAGCCATGTCAGTAGCTTCCCCATGGGAACTCCCAAATATCCCAGACCTGCTGTCTCAGGGACCAGTTCTGTGTCCGAAACCAGAATTCTTCCATCTGGCAGCTTGGTTAGTGAGCGCCAGCTCCTAATTATGAAGGGTTGCTCAGAGTAGTGGACACACTCTTACTGAGCAGAAAACCGGTCACGAAGTATATGTCTTAAAATTTGGAAAAAAATTTTGTTCCTGGCGTAGGCAAAGGAACTTTGCCTCCACCTCATTCCTATGATTTTGGAATTTTTACAAGATGGAGTAGATAAGGGTGTGGCACCCTTGGGGTACAAATAGCGGCTCTTTCTGTATTTTTGGACACAAGTCTGGCAAAAGAACCTTTGGTCAAAAGATTTTTGTTGGCTAGACAAAGGGCTACCCCTATTGTTAGAAACAGGTTCCCTCCTTGGGACCTGACGAGGGTACTAGAGGCGTGATCTAGTAACCCTTTTGAACCTATAAAAGAGGTGTCCCTTAAGTTTTTATAACTTAAATTAGCCTTCTTGCTAGCCATCACAAAAGCTAGAAGAGTAAGGGATCTACAAGCTCTTTCTATAAACAAACCTTTTATGTTAATTTTTCCAGACAGGATTGTCCTTAAGCCAGATCCCTTGTATCTGCCCAAAGTGGCATCTTCATTTCACAGAGCACAGGAAATAAATCTACCATCCTTTTGTGATAATCCCAAATATAAAAAAGAACATAAATTTCACAGTCTTGATGTGAGAAGATGTCTTCTCACTTATTTAGAGAGGACCAAAGACTTTAGGAGATCAAATCATCTTCTGGTCCTCTATTCTGGACCCAGAAGGGGACTGCAGGCCTCAAAACCTTCAGTCTCTAGGTGGATCAGACAAGCAATTACCATGTCTTATGAGGTCTCAGGTGTTCCTGCCCCAACAAAGCTAAAAGCACACTCAACAAGAGCCCTGGCTACATCCTGGGCCGAGAAGGCTGGAGCATTCTGGGAACAGATCCGCAGTGCAGCCACCTGGTCCAGTCATGACACGTTCCTGAAACATTACCGAGTAGAAGTACTGTCTCAACAAGACCTAGCCTTTGGCAGAAAGGTCTTACAGGCAGTGGTCCCACCCTAAGGTAGGCCTATGGGTAATCTATTATCCTCTCATGCGTTGGCCGTCCTGGAAGGTGAGGTGAACCTACCATTAGTAGACCGGTAACGGTGTTTCTACGAGCCTTCCAGGACGGCCAGCCTACTTCCCGCCCTGTAAAAAGGGTGTGGTAAGAATGTATAACATAGGTGGTAAGTACCTATAGAATTGTAAGAACTCTTCCCTTGGAATTGTTTGTGGAAGATACTCTTTTGCAACTGAGGGGGGAAGGGTGGGGCCTTTTAACAAATTGTAAATGGTTTGTGTTTCCTGTAGGGAGGAGCCTATCATCTCTCATGCGTTGGCTGTCCTGGAAGGCTCGTAGAGACACAGTTAACGGTCTACTAACAGTAGGTTTTCAAACTTCCACCCCCCCCCCCCTTATTCCTGTGGCAGCAGTTCAGCCTGTATTTAATATGTTGTACCATTGTTGATTGAACACTTAAGTGTTACAGAATAACAAAATTGCAAAGCATTTTTATTTAAACTTGTACAAAAAATACATATTTACATGGTCAGGGTAACAAAAATAGTGGTATTGGCAAAAGCCATAAAATATTTGACATGTAACAACAGTTTCCTTATTTGGCATGCTAAGTAAAAGATGTTTTTTACCACTGGAAAAAGTGTAAATTAACCTGAATTCCAGCCACTGACAGTAAGGGAGAAGTCAAGTTACTCCTTAGTAGGACACAATGCTATAAATGGTAAAGCCAGGCAATATCTTTAAAATGTAACTCCAGCCAAACTATTGATAGTTTATTTATTTTCTTGGGTGTTATTTGCCCTCATGAACAATATTGTCAATGCAAAATCTCTAATGGGGACAATGCAAGAGTACATTTCTCTATCCCTTGCTTACCTTCGTTACTAAACCCACAACCATAAAATCAGTTTGTATATGGGGTAAAGCATGCTTATACTCCCTGTGGAAGGTAAGGGGTTAATCCTCCGCATTGTGTAAAAAGGCTGTTTGATCCTGTCTTCCACAGTCCCCAATCCATCTTCTGATAGTACATGGCCTTGGGGGCACTCTGCACATGCTCAGTTTGGTGTGTATGGCTAGAGTTTTTTTTTTTTCTCTTTGGAGGGTGCATGTGATTGGTGTAGGGCCAATCGGGACTGTGCAGACAGAAGGTCAGGGGTCCTGGAGTCAGAGTAGGATGAAAACTCCTCCTTTAAGCAGACACTGATATGTCATAGGACTGCTAATGAGAACAGGTATTTAGCAGTTTATATTTACTAAAATAATTTTTTTTTGGTGTACTGTGGGAGACCAGATACAGTCAATACGGGGTCCTGGGTTTAGTAACATTTTAAGCCCTATGTTAAGTAGTCATGACCTTATCTAGGAGTCTGTACCATAAAAAACATTTAGACAAGCATTATTAGCCCAATTTTTTTGAAATGCAAAAATGTAAATACTTTCAGTCACTGACATGGAACATAAATGTATAGTGAGTGTTCAGACTTTGCTTGTTTGTCCTGGGTATGTGACCCGAGCCGGTCAGCAATAGCAGGCTTCATATATCTTTTGGTACATAGTTTCCTTTTTGAGAGTCAGTCCTCCTGGCTGTAAATTCTTTATGCTTTAGTCCTGGTTAACCCCCAAAAACCAACTACAGGAAAAATTCATAAAATAAACCTTCAAGCGTCACAAGGTGGTTGTCTTTGCAAATAATCTTCTGAAGATGCTAGATGTCTAATGCCCCGTACACACGTGCAGATTATCTGAAGACTTTTGTCTGCAGACTTACCTTTTCTATGTAGTGCAAGGGCTTCCGGATTGCATACAAATTGAAAGTGTTTAGGTTTGACCTCATATTATATGGTTTTGGTAAGTCTGCAGACAAAAGTCTTCAGATACTCTGCACGTGTGTATGGGGCATTAGGCACCATTCGGAGACGCTCTTTTCCATGCTGTGAATCCCAGCAGGTGATGGCTGGCTGTGCTAACAGGCGCACAAATAGTTGTGGCTGCCAACAACCTGTCATTGCAATGCACAGGCTCAGCAGCTGTTAATCCCACCAGCAGGAATCTGCAGCGTGGTAAAAAAAAAAACCTGTTAGAATAATGCCTAACTAGTAAAGTGCCCAGAAGCTGTGCAGGGATGACACGCCTGCACTGGAAGTGACGAGCAGGGCATTGTGGGACTGCGACATCACCGAAGAGGACTCTGGCTTCAGCTGCCCACACCTGAGATGGCAGCACTGGACAAGACATTTTCAAGGTAAGTATTTCTTCTAAAAGGTATGTAAACCCGGGACAGTTCAGAGGATATCGTTGCTTAAATGCCACTAGCCCTGACTGTCCCAGGGGTATTTTTAGGTAAAAAAAGATTTTCAGGGTGGAACTCCGCTTCAAATCCAATGCTTAGTGCAAGTGGGAATCTACATGCGAGCTGCCACTGCTGATTGTTTTTGAAGTCACAGACTGTCATCCTTCATGATCTGGCCTAAAATAAGCATGATGTTCACAGCAAGAGCCCTAATAACCAAATATATAATCTACATATACTTGTTTCCGGTCAGTGTCTACTAAAGCCTCGTACACACGCACCGATTGTTGGCCGTGAATTTTTGGCCAACGTCCGATTGTCGGCTTGTTAGTATGATGATGTGAAGTAATGTAAAACTTCACACTCTTGTCATTAAAAGCTGTAGATGTAAAGTAATAGAGCTTGTTTCACACATAATGTGCTTATTCCATGTAGAACTTTTTGAATCCTTTCCACACACTGTGTGTGTACCCTGCTGCGATACCTGGAGATCAGACTGGAGTAATGTTGAGCTTCTACCCCTGACAGCCACAGCTCATCAAGTTGTTTACTACACTGGCTTCGCTTGTTGAATAAGGCAGCTCCCATATTCTTATCCAAAGAGCTTCCCTTTTAAAGCAGCAAATGTCTACAAGTGTTGCAGGTGCCTGTAAGTTGTTAAACTTCATTCATCGATTGACTCAAGTGCTGAGATTTCCCTACAGTTGTTTGAGTCTCTGCCCCCCTCCATACCATTATAATAAAGTCACTAACGGTTGGACACATCAGTTATTTGTTTTCACTTTAGTGCTGCATGGCACCTTTTGGCTTTGTAATGAAGTTCATAAGGTGGAACTGAAAATTCCCATCGTATTATCTTGGCACTGGAGTTACCAAGAGCTAGACATAGCCAAAGTTACTCAACCTGCCAGCATTGCATAAAACAAATGTTTTGGGTGAGTTAAAGTGAACCTTTTCCCCTAGTCATGGCTAAGTAACAGGTTCACATAATAAGACAACCTCCACCTGCATATTCTAACCACCTTCTGTATGCCAACACCAGATCCAGTTTGGGGCTTATGCTGGTGACTTAAAAAGGCTGCATTTGACCTCCCTTACTTGCAAACACCTTCATTGGGGCTACTGAGTTCAAATCAACTGAGGTAGACAGGAATGTGCCCAACTGCCTTTTTTACAAATGATTTTGTGGCTTTGCTTCTCAGGGATAAAATCAATTCAGGTAATTTATAAGAAAAGGGAGGACAGTATTAGGTGAACTTGTTAAATAGCCTTACACAAAAAGTGAAAAGGACAGGTTCACTTCATGTGATCAAATTCATTTGCATTCAAGCTGGGACGCATTGAGCTCTGTGAGCCAACATGTACACCAAAAAGGACTCCGAACTTGTTCTTGAAGCATATAATACAAGAACAATTCTCCTATTCTTTTTAACTCGCTCTCCCTTTTATAACTTCTGTCTAAAATTGGGTTGTAGCTTTAAACATATATATTAACATCCAGCCAATCCTGAGTATAGATGTATTGCTTGATGCAGCAGCTAGTGGAGTGTGACCGAGGAAGCACTCCAATAGTACTGGTTTAATATCTGAATAACTAGCTGTCAGACCGTAATCCACAAATGACAGTCCTACCGTTCATAAGCTGTACTGTACACAGTTCTACAATTTGGCATCTGCTATGTTATGTCTTTATCCTGTGATGGACTAATTCCATGTGCCATGCATTAGTCTATTTATAGTCCTTGTCTGCTTTTTGCAAGGGTTCCACTTCGACTTTGAGATTTGAGTGTTGGGTGGAGTGGGTTACCTAAAAAAAAAAAAAAAAAAAACAGAACTGAGGCCAAATTTTTCTACGCACAAAACATGTAAAAAAATACACTTAAAACACCAGCTAGATACTCCTTGGGTAGACAAAGGAAAATAGGATTAATCCGATCAATATGCTGTCGTTTTTTTCTCAATATTAAGTGTTAAAAATGGTCTTAATTGTAAAACAAATAACTAATGTTTACCTGAGTGTAGCTCTTCTCTGTTGTCTTTCCGATCATAGACTGAATGGCTCCATTGTACTGAACTGGCTGATGAACTGGCAATACCTAAACCAATGCAAGTCACACCAATGCTAATGGAATCTACACACAGAAAAATTTAAAACATTTTGTAATTTTAACAAAATACCTTTCAACCTATATTCAAACAGAAACATGAAATATTTATAGCAAGGTAGGACATTATCAAGATTGTTAGACTATTCACCCTGTATTTTCTGCCTAGCATTGAACACTGGGGTAGATTTAAGAAAATTGGTGCACTCAGAATCTGGTTCAGCTGTGCATGGTAGCCAATCTGCTTCTAAAGTCAGCTTGTTTAGTTAAGCTTTGGCAGTAAAAAAAAAAACCTGGAAGCTGATTGATTTCTATGCACAGCTGCACCAGATTTTGCACTTTCCAGTTTTAGTAAATAAACCCCACTGTTTGTGTGAATGTATCCATCTGTGCAATCATCTTCGCACTTATTCTTAAAGAAAACCAGTGCTTTGTCCATTTATTCGCTTTTCCTTTGCTTCCATGGAGCAATAGGTAATCAATAGCCCTGTGTAAGATACAACCCCAGAGACTTTCAACTTATACAGGTATTGCCTGCAGCACCTAAATGGTGCAGCAGGGGAGTAAAAGGCAGTGAAGTGCATGCTGCTATGGGAAGGGGGATGAGGGGTCAGGCCAGGGATCAAGAAAACTTGTTTCTTTGGTCAAATTTTATGTTAAAGGCATTATGTAGTCCAGATAGAAGGTGCTATGAACAATTATTTTAACAGTTTTTGGTAGGGATGAACCGATCTATCAGCCGCAGAAAATAGGGTGCTGATAATGGGCGAAAAAAAAAATTCAAATTAATTTAAACTCTGAGTGCGATAATACCAAATTTAACACACCTGCTCCCCATTCACACCTGAGACCTTGTAACACTAACGAGTCACATGACACCGGGGAGGGTAAATGGCTAAATGGGCCCAATTTGGACATTTTCATTGGGTCAAGGCAGCCTAATTATCTTGAATGGGCTACCAATGCACCAGGGATGACAGAAATAAGTTTCCACAATGCGTTTTCGGATGTAGTGCACCACCACAATGCATGGTAGTAAATGACTGTGGGTTGCCGTGCACCACAATGCTGGTGCATTGGTTCCATTCAAGATAAATGGCACTGTAAGGTGCATTACTGCAATATGATGCTGGGTCCAACCTAAGAGCCATACCAAAACACCTTGCCAGCATGCTACTGTGCATTGCACTACACTGCCAAAAATGCCGCATACATGATTCTTGGTCCTTTGTGGTGTGTTAGCCCATGTGTTGACAGCTGTAAAACACGCATGCCTTAATTTGTGTACTCCATATTGTTCAATGTTCTTTAACATTACCTATGTCATCAGACCCTCTTCTTGGGCGAAGTGGATTTGGGTGGTCTAAATGTACAAATGATCTTCCCAGGGGGGTATCCGGCTAGAAAATACAAAGCACAATAAAGTCAATGGAATTTGTAACATTTTAAAGAAGAACTCCGTTAGGTACGATTTGTATAACCAGTTGTATGCTGTAAATCAAACAATTTATTTATGGGCCACTATTCCTCCAGTAATGTGTAAAAGATTTAAAGAACTGGGAATTTTATTGTCACTCCTCAATGTCTTGTTGTTGAGTAGGATTGAACAAGAAAAAAAAAAAAAAGGTTTTGTTCCCATTATGCCACAGGAACAGGATCATCTGGTGTAATGTTGATTTGTAATATCTCTGCTGTCAGTAAGTATAACAAAAGCAGAGGGGGTGATAACGAGCACAACAATTTTCACAGTGACAGACCCTGGACTACCACCTGCAAAATACTTATTATATACCTGTATGTCCTCACTTTAAACAAAATCCTGCTTTTCCATAAAACCGGAGTTCCTATTTTAATGAATCAAGCATGAGAGATCACAAATAGGACAGGAGATAACCACTACATGCACATGTTTGTAAAAAAGACAATCAAGATGAGAAATCAGGAATAAAAGGGCACACATGCACACGCCTTCATGTTGGGAGAATCTGAGGACATCAGCTGAGGTTGGGGAGCTGCCAACCTGGAAAACTTCAATAAATAGCCCTGTGTGAACAATCCCCATGCATGTCAAAAGTTAGGAAGTCAAAGGAATTCAAATGCATCAATGTCTCTTGGGATAGCAAGGTCTATATTAGTTGTATTCAAAAAGGGTATAGCCATATGTCTTCACTATGCGTAGAGCCTATTGGTCACTGTGGAAAAGGGAAACAAGCCCAAGCACTGTTTTACCCAGAATGCTCAGGACAATTAAAAAAACACAAAGAAGGGCGCACCGTCCTAGCGCATTATCCTCAATATTGGCTTTATTAATATAACATAAAAATGGCTACTCACAAACGGAGGTGAAAAACGATCGTATCAAACTCAAATGCTTGAGTGTCAGAAGTAGTCCATTGTCCTGTTTGGATGACGGCTGACGTGTTTCGAGCTCTGAGAAAGAGGCAAAGCCTAGAAACGCGTCAGCCAAACAGGATAATGGACACTTGTATGGACTACTCCTGACACTCAAGCATTTAAGTTTGATATGATCATTTTTCACCTCTGTTTGTGAGTGGCAATTTTTATGTTATAATAATAAAGCCAATATAGAGGATAATGCGCTAGATCGGTGCGCCCTTCTTTGTGTTTTTTTGTTTGCAGTACTTTTGGACTACCCCAGTCCTTAAGGGCAAAAGACCTTAGCCATCCGAGACGCCAATGTGAGTCCTGTAGGAAGAGTGGTCGGGGAGCTTGAATTTTGAGCGTAGGAGAAAGGAGTTTCATACACCACATCGTTTTGGAGTGCTCAGGACAGTCTTCTATTTAAAATGTAACCCTAACCAAAACTTTCCCTGTTTTAAAGTAGGGAATGATTACAACCACTGTTCGATTTTTACTGCTATGTAGGGCTCTGTTAGAAAGATTTATCCTCAATTACTGTCACAGTGGGTTACACCTTACAGAAAGTAAGGCAAAAATCAGCAATGGGGACACAGGCAGCAATACAAAACTGACAGGGGATCCAGACTTTTCTAAAAAGTAATAAGCAAGTTTTCTTACGTCTTAGTAATTATATTACAGGTGTGTAAGGCTTAAACTTCCATCCATATCTGACATTTGCTTGTGTCTAAAAATCCCAAGTCAAGTATGGGAAGTTTTTTTTTTTTCGAATCGCACTTACCTAGGTGGATTCAGCATCGGTCCCTCGCTGGCTCCAAGGGTGAGAACCAAGCGATCAAATGCCGCTGATTGCTTGGTTCTCAGAGCTCCCTGAGAAAAGAGTCGGTGACTGTCAGTCACTGGCTCTTTGCTCTGTCCAACACCTCTCCTGCGCCGCTCACTGGTTGGCTGGGCTGTTGAGCGGGCAGGAGCGGCCAGCTCAGGCTCTCAGCAGCTTGCTGAGAGGCTGAGCCCGGTGTCTGTCCAGGCATGTGGGTGGATCCCGATCATATGGTCACGATCTTTCTCAAGCCTGGACCGGCTCTGTGATGTCAGGCGACAGCAGGCTTCAGACCGCTGTCTGCTAAACATGGGTCACAGGAGTGCAGATCAAACAGCACTCCTGTAATCCACAGGAGAAGTACAGCCAAACTAGCTTTGGCTGTACTTCTCTTTTAAAGCAGCACTAACGTTCCGCTGTTTGCTACGTTCAGACAGTTCTTCTTTTGCATAAGAGACATGCAATAAAATACACTTATCTGCCTCTTTGCAGTGTCCCCAAGCATGTAAACTGATCTGCGCAGCTCAGCTTAGCTTACAGCAGCTTTGCTGATCCCTGTGTGTCAGAATGATGGCCGCCTACATATGTGCAGGAGTGGCTTCATCATGTGCTGACCAATGAAGCTGGCTAATAAAAACCAGCACACGGGAAAAGATTCCGGTGAGGGACAGGACTGCTGGAGGAAAGGTAAGTATAAACTGCCTTTACTGCTCCTTTAAAAAATGGAACTAATTTTCAGACATGCCAGTTGAGATTCCCAAACACATCCGTTCCCTTATATTTTTCATTCTCCTGGCGGCAAAAATGACTATAGCGCTTGCTTGGAAGACGCCTGGACTCAATATATTGCAGGTGAAACATAAAATGTCGTGGATTATGCTTAATGAGAAGTTGGCTAGCATTCGTTTGGATAGGCAACATGGGTTTGACCGCGTGTGGAACCCCTGAATTGCATATTTGCAGGCTCCGTAGTAGCGGTCCATCCGATAGGGGGTCCGGTGCGGGAGGACATAGGATTACATTACTTTACATTGCTTTTGTTCTGGTCTTTATTATTTTTTCTTATGTTCGTTTTTCTTCCTTTTCTTTCTCTGCCCATCGTGGTGTGGGCTGTTCTCCTTTCTTTCCTTTGTTTGCTTGCTCTCTTGGGCGTCTGGCTGCAGGAGAGATGCTATCTGCTCTGATTGCGGAGCTCTAGTTTAGGTTCCCAAATATGGTCTGGGTTGATATATTATTGGCCATTGGAGGGAGCCCATTGGTTTCTTCTTTTAGGGGGGGGGGGTTGGGGGAGGCTACGCCCTTTCGTGGACATAGTTTGTGCCCATTAGGGGTGTCTGGGGTGGGGTGGGGCCTCTGCTCACCGGTTTGTTCTCCGGCTTGGTAGGTCCTTTGGACTCTAGCTGTACCTCCTTTTGAAGAACCTCAGTTTTGGGACTTGGTATATCATAACGGCAAATATCTTAATATTGGTCTCTTTGTTGTCATGATTCATAAAGAGTCATGGTTCATATACTGACAAGCACTGTTGTGGTGCGTGGTACTTTTCTGTATGCTACCCCTTTTCTATGTTTTACTATTTTGCGGTTTTGTTAAAACTCAATAAAAACTATTGAATACTAAAAAATGGAACTAAACCCATCAATTTAACCCAAAACAGTTACATTTACATTTAAGGCATGTTGTAAATAACTGTCACCGTTGCTTGTGCTCTTAACCAAACGGTTAGGCCATGAAATGGCTGATGTCATAGCTGATCACATGTGCAGCACAATAGCAACTGCAGATCAAACATGGGCTAAAGTGGCGGCTTTCTTTCCTGTAAAGGATAAGTATGTTACGTTCCACTTTAAAGAAATCCAAATTGTTGTACTTCCAGCTTAAAAGACCAATCTTTGTACAACCTCAGCTATATGACATAACACCTACTTCATGGTACTGTCAACATTCTGTAGCTTTTTACAGTGTGTTTAGTGTGAGATCCATGAAGGCATTTGAGGATTATCCTCAATGTGTGAGCGCAAGAAGCACACCATCATAAACACACGCTAGAGATATAATGCAGAATTCACAATAGGTTTTATAGGAATAACCTACACAGCATATTCCCAGCTCTCAATTCTTAAACAGCTCCTGAAATACACAAAGAAAAAAAAGACACTTGGCAATAACCATTTTAGCTAAAACGTAACAATATGCTGAAGCAAATCATTGCAGTAAGGCTCTGTTTACATCTAGGCGTTTTTGGGTGATTTTCTGCTCTAAGCTTCAGCTCTTAAAAAAAAGCAAGACAAACACCATTCATTTCAATGGCCCCTGTTCACATCTGAGCAATCTGTCACCCATTTTTTTCATTGGTCACTGGTCAACCTAAAAGTGCCTGCACAAAAACGCCCGGAAAACTGCATGTAAAAATAGCAATGCCTAGATGTGAACGTAGCCTTAATGTTCAGTTTTGTGTCAGGATCAGTCTCACGACTGCTGCATTCATTCAACTTCTTGGACATGATGTATGACTGCAATAAAACATACTGTGCCCTAAAAAGTGACAACTGAAACCGATCAGTGAACTGGCAATGCCATACAGCAAACACTCCAACTATGACACAATCTTCACTTGATTTACTTTACTATGAGACATCTGCAGCAACAATTCAGATAACACCTTACAGGGTCTCTGGTAGTTAACTTCCTGAAATATTCTGGGAAGGCTGTCCACAAGGTTTAGGAGCGTGTCTATGGGAATGTTTGATCATTCTTCCAGAAGCGCATTAGTGAGGTCAGGCACTGATGTTGGACTAGAAGGCCTGGCTTGCAGTCTCCGCTCTAATTTATCCCAAAGGTGTGCTATCGGGGTGAGGTCAGGACTCTGTGCAGGCCAGTCAATTTCCTCCACCCAAAACTAGCTCAACCATGTTTTTATGAACCTTGCTTTGTCCACTGGTGCGCAGTCATGTTGGAACAGGAAGGGGCCATCCCCAAACTGTTCCCACAAAGTTGAGAGCATGAAATGGTCCAAAATGTCTAGTTATGCTGACGCCTTAAGAATTTCCTTCACTGGAACTAAGGGGCCAAGCCCAACCCCTGAAAAACAACCCCACACCATAATCCCCCCTCCACCAAATGATTTGGACCACAAAGCAAGGTCCATAAAGACATGGATGAGTGAGTTTGGGGTAGAGGAACTTGACTTGCCTGCACATAGTCCTAACCTTAACCCAATAGAACACCTTTGGGAGGAATTAGAGTGGAGACTGCAGGCCTTCTCGCCCTTGTCAGTGCCTGACCTCACAAATGCGCTTCTGGAAGAATGGTCAAACATTCCCATAGGCACACCCCTAAACCTTGTGGACAGCCTTCCCAGAAGAGTTGAAGCTGTTATAGCTGCAAAGGGTGGGCCAACTCAATATTGAACCCTACGGACTAAGACTGGGATGCCATTAAAGTTCATGTGCGTGTAAAGGCAGGCGTCCTGATACTTTTGACAATAACGTGTATTTAAAAATGTAATGACAATATGAAGTATTCAGTTGAGATGCCTTTCTCCAATAAGAATAATATTTGTCTTTTATTATAATTTAAATTCTTAATTCCCACAATCCACAAAGTTGCCCATCCTAAAACACTCAACAGGCAAAGTGGATCTCCCAAGTAGCACCTAATAGTCCATTGAGCAATACAAGTAGCATAACTTTAGGGTTTATCTCTACTGCTCATGGTAAAAGTAGCATGGCGTGTATAAATATTAGGTATCCCTTTGACTGTAGAATGGACCAAATATACATTTCTTTATTGTTTACCGTTTGTCTCTGTGATCCAGGCAAGTAGTGGTATTCTGTATCTGAGGTACCAATAGGTGGGAGAAGATTATTTCGATTGAATGGAACTGGGGAGCAGGGCAGCTGGTCATTTGCAGTCTGACTGTCCTCAACAAAACATAAGACATTTGTTTTAACTATAAGTTCAACTAATATTTTCATCCAATTAATTTAGGAATAGGATTAGTTATATAATATTCTACACCAAAAAAGCAATAACTACATTACGAAAGAAAAAACGTATAGGGCCTATTCACACCACTGTGAGTAACGCACCTTATATACATTAGCTGCACTCTGTGCCATTCATTGCAAATGGCACCCCAATGAACCTTAATAGTGCACCACACCACATTGTAACACATTAGTGCATGTTGCAATGTGCTAGCAAAAATGCAGCTTCTCCAATTATTGTTATACAAGATTTAAATAGCGCCCACAGTTTGCACAGTGCTTTACAATATAAGGGAGACAGCACAATTACAATACAGGATTAGGAAGACTCTGTTAATGGAGCTTACATTTTAAAAGAGAGGGGAAGGTGGTACAAACTGTAACAGCTGTGGGGGATGAGCTGCTTGAAGGTGGTCTACATACAGTTATTAGGTTAGCTATAATAATAAAGGGTTCTTTTAAGGTAAGGTCCCTGGTCTGAGAGGTAAGTCTGGCTATAGGAGGTCTAAACTGTGAGAGATTATTCTGCTACTTGCCATAAAGCAAAAATGGAAATACAGTAGTACAGAAAAAAAGGCAACTAATGCAACTCGGACAGCAGATCCCAGTAACCTGAATACGTACAGCCGTGTTCCCCTGATGACTTCTTCCATTTTTGGTGTCCCAGACCTGGAATTATTAGGATTATTATTGATTGGGTGAAGAGTTCGTGGAGGGTTACGCCGTCTTGCTGAAGGGACGTTATGAGACAATGAAGAGGTACTGTGTTCCAGTGGTCGGCCTGGCCGGGGTTTCCCAGAGATTACAGCAGCAGAAGTGGGTCTAATGTTTGGCTTGTCATCAGAATCTCTATAAAAAGGACAAATAAATCAGGATTACAACAAGCACGTCTACAATGCATTCACATACTGTGCATAAAAAGTGTGTGATTTTAGGTACATTTTTCATACAAAAGTATTAATATGATTGTTTTCACTATGTAGCTTATTAAGTAGGTATGCCAGTAAGTTCCCCCTCCCCCATCAGAATACACTGATCAGAGTTGCAACCATTGGTTTTATGCACAGATCGAATGCTGGATTTCCAGCAGGACCGTTTGACAGAAGTTGGCTGTTAGACCAGCTTCTGTTGGACAGACAGCAGTACACACATACCAAACATACAAAGTGATGATGTGTTTGTAAGAGTCAACAAATGAATAAAGTCCACAAATGTGCAAAAAAGAAGGTGATGCTTCTCAGGATGACTCCAAGAGAAAGGACAAGCAGACACAAAGGCTCCCCAAACGTCCAGTGAAAGTAAGAAGTAGCAGCTTCCCAAATGTTATTGGCTTTCAAATTAATTAAAAGCCAGAAAATGCTTTTAGGGGATAAACCCACAAATGAATCCACACTAATTGGAACAGCCTCAGACACCCTTGGCTCCTTGACTCGATTTTCAATATGGGGGCACATTTAAGAGATATAATACAAATATACTACAACACATTACATTATTTACGATTTTTTTTTTTTTTTTTAAAGCCCGGATACAGTCCCTACTACCACAAATTATGCATTCCAGTTTCTCGCATTTTGGGAAATCGCAGGGGTCAGCACAGCCGGAGTGCAATGGCTGAGCCTCGCCCTGGGAGAACCACCTTCATGATCATGGTATCTCCCCTGCCACTTATGCCCCGTACACACGTACCGATTGTCGGCCGTAAAGATTCGGCCGACGACCGATCGGCCGATTGTAGGCTTGTTAGTATGATGCTTCCGACAGCCGACAGCGCATTTTCGGCCGAACAGAATCTGTCGTGCAAGCATTAAAATTTTTGTTGGCCAACACCAGAACAGCCGATTGTTCGCCAGTCAGTACAGATTTCGGCCGACAGACAGCCGATTAGCAAGACTGGGCATGCTCAGAAAAAAGACAAGGGAAGTTAACCATCACATGACATCACTTCTGCAGTCGGCTGTTGTTGGCCGACAAAATTCGTGTGCAGTCTTTTGCAGTTTTCAACAGACACGACAGCCCTGGACAAAAGACGGCCGATCGTTCGGCCGACGATCGGTACGTGTGTACGAGGCATAAGTATCACTTCCGATTTTGTATTCTGTCGTATGAGAATTTTTGTAACTTTAGTAACCTCTCTATTTTCAAAATGCGACTAGCATATGCAAAAAAAAAAAAAACGGACGATCGGTCATCAGATTTTCAGATCGTGTGTACGGGCTATTAATATTTATTATTTTACCTTTTGTTTTTTTCTTTGGACAGAGAGGATTATGTTTGCACACTGTTTATTTTTGTTTCATTTTATGTTGTTTTAGTTTGGCAACATTGTATTTTTTTTTTGTTTGGATCTGGATACATTGTATTCTCACATTCTTTCAGAGCTCTGAGCTTACATTGGGTGTTTCTCATCACCGAATAGAATTTTTACATATCTTTGAGGTTGTTTGTAGCACAGCAGCTTGGAGTCAGGGTTTATATATTGATTCCATACATACAGCATCAATAATTAATCTATCCAGTGGTGGCTTGCGCGCACTGCTGAATGGCTGCTTGAGCCGATAGCTCTCTGGGACCGGCCGGGATATCGTTAGATAGCGGGGACTTATCGATCGCCACAGCGCTGCCAATTACCTCCTCCGACAGCCCGAAGCCCTGGGACAATGTCCAACAGAAAACGGAAAGAAAATCGGGGCCCCAAGAAGCTCATGGCCTTCTTCTCCAGGCCGGCCTCACAAGCAGGAAGGATCCAAGATGGCGCCGCCGCGCCAGCAGGCCGCAACGATCCGGCGGCGTATACAGATCTCCCTGATGCAGACCCCACATCATCGGCAGATGGACCCCCACCTCCTTCTCCTCCGGATTCCGCCACAGCGACGCCGATCTCGGGGAGCCCTGCCAAAACGAGGATGCAGATGGATGACCATGGCAGCTCAGGATCCACAGTGAGTAACAGCCTTTACTCCATTCATTCCCTGTCATCCCTGCAGTCCTCCATATCGGCTTTCCCTACTACGGGGCAACCTGTCATGGACACAACCCTAAAGAGCATGCTTATTTCTTTTCAGTCCTCATTGATGACTAACCTGTCCTCTATCATGGATAGATTTGCACTGGAAATGAAGAGTGTGGGGAGCAGGGTGCAATACATGGAACAAAGGATGGAGGATTGTACAGATACTATTAACGATCTTGTGGATGCATATACTGAGCAGAAAGAGGACAATATCTGGATCAAAAACAAGCTGGCAGATCTAGAAGATCGTTCTCGCCGCAATAATGTTAAAATACGTGGCGTTCCTGAGGATGTTCCTCCAGCAGAGTTGCAGCAATATGCAACCACCCTGTTCTCCTCTCTAGTGCCTGCATTAACCCCTATTGAGCTCACCATTGACGGGATACATAGACTGCCTAAACCCAAGTTTCTAGAAGCCTCAGTCCCCAGGGATGTTCTCTTACGAGTTCATTTTTATCCTGCAAAAGAGCAAATCCTGCAAGCGTCCCGAGCACTGGGCACTCTCCCAGCCCCCTATTCGCAAATACAATTGTTCGCTGATTTATCCCAGCACACGCTGCAACAACGCAGGCAGCTTAAAACACTTACCAAGGCCCTGGCGAACCACAAAGTTACATATAAATGGCGCCACCCAGCTACCCTTCTGGTCACGTACAATGGGATACCTCACACTATTTCCACGATGGAAGGAGGGATGAAACTGCTCCATTCCTGGGGTATTATCCCCCTACCCACCGAGGGGCCCTCCAGATTTTCCACATCGAAACCCCGCCTCCATCCCAGGGGCATCAGCATAACAGCTCCAGGCAAAGGTTCACACCATGACCTTACCGAGTTCCCCATACTGAGCTACACATGGCCCGGCCGGCTCACTTTTGAATGTTTTCTGTGCCCTTGCACCTTAGTTTCCGCCAGAGGCGGATTTACCCCCCGTTTATATCAGCAAGCCTGACCCAGGATAACACTTGCTGAATTTCACCTGTTACCAGTTTGTCATTTTTGAACACAAGCTCACATTTTTTCCACTTGTTCTGTTGTTTTCTCTCCCTACGTGTTTTATTGCAGAGTAGAGACATCTTCCATCCTCATCTGAACATATCGGAAGTTCCTGCTGGTCATTTCATCTGAGACCTTCTCTATCATCACCAGATACCTCAGAGATACCGCACCTCAGTGAGACCCGACAGATTTCTGCTTCTTTCCTGGACCGCAAAAGGCTCGCATCCAAATAGATAGCCATCTCTACATAGGCATTGGGGCCTTCAGGTACTGTCAATCCTCTGGAGATCTCCCTCTCCACACAGCATGCTCACTGGTGCTTTTCTCACACTGACGTCATATTGCAACCTCATCACTTACCATGTCCATTAACATAGTGTCATTGAATGTGCGTGGTCTGAACCACCCTGCCAAAAGGTCATCTTTATGGGCTTCGGCCTCATCTCTGAAGGGAGACATACTTTGTATTCAAGAAACCCATTTCGCACAGGATGCTACACCGAAGTGCACTCATAAAAATTATCCATTCATGTACCTTGCATCTTGCAAGAAAAAGAGGAAGGGTGTTCTTATTGCTGTCAGGGACTCCATAGACTTCCACCACCATGCCGACATCCTTGACCCCAAGGGTAGATACATCATACTTCAATGCACACTATTGGGCAGGCGTTTCACCATCGTGAACCTGTATGCCCCGAATCAACACCAACTTTCGTTCATTAGATCAGTTGTGGCCAAAGCTAAAGCCCTTGATTTTGGGAATCTCCTTTTATGTGGTGATTTTAATCTCACGCCCGACAGCAACATGGACTCAACGGCCAAACCTAAACGTCATAATGCTTCTCTGTCAAAATATCTTTGGTCTCAGGAACTGTATGATGTGTGGAGGTGCTGTCATGCGACAGGGAAGGACTTTTCGTTCCTATCCCCGCGTCACGGCACATACTCACGTATAGATTTGTGTATAACAGACAAAAAAGTATTGGAATATGTATCCTCGGTGGAACTTCACACTGCTACCTGGTCTGACCACTCCCCATTAACTGCCACGCTGACCCTAGGTCAGCATGCCCACTCTCCATTTGTTTGGAGACTGCATAATCATCTATTGAAAAATCCGACCTACTCGTCGGAAGTGCAACAACACTTACAGAATTACTTGTCGGATAATTTACTGGATGACTCAGACCCGCTGGTAATGTGGAATGCCCACAAGGCAGTTTTAAGGGGGGTACTTATGCAAATAGGAGCCAGGGAGAGGAGAAGGAGGTCGCAACGTCTGAACGATTTGACTAAACAACTTTCTTCCCTTGATTCCCAAAACCAGCAAAACCCCTCAGGGTACCTCACCAATAGAATTTTCTCACTTAGGCAGGAAATACGAACCATGCTTTTAGAAAAGTATAGCGACACCCTTAAGAAATGGAAAACGAATTCTTACTCCACTGGGCAAAAGGCTTCTAAAGCCATGGCCCTTCGGATTAAAGGACAGAGGATTAAAGCTAGAATACCATTCATTCACCACCCCCACTCTAAAGAAAAGCTACTCAAGCCCAATCTTATCGCTAACGCATTTAGCGCGTACTATGAAACCCTCTACAATATCCAAGCTGATCCAGATAGTCACCAACCTTGTCCAGCGGATATTACCGCCTTTCTCGGATCTATAGATCTTCCCACTGTACCCCCCGACAAATTGTCGGTCCTCAATCAGCCATTCACTGAATTTGAAATTGGTACAGCAATTTCATCCCTTCCCAACCTGAAATCCCCAGGCCCAGACGGGTACACGGCGGAATATTATAAACAATTCTCTCATCTACTCACGCCACTATTGGCTAAAATATTCAATTCTGCTGCTACCTCCTCCTCCTTCCCAAAGGAAATGCTTAGCGCCATGATAGTAACTTTACCTAAGCCTGGGAAAGAACCCACTCAGCCACAAAATTTTAGGCCAATCTCACTCCTGAACATTGATGCAAAACTATACGCTAAAATTATTGCTACACAGTTACTTCATATCCTCCCGACAATTATTCACAAAGACCAATCGGGTTTTACTAAGGGTCGCCAAGCATCTGACGCAACTAGGAGGGTTATTAATGCCATTCACCACGCTCGGAACAACGGAACGCCTTCTCTGCTCCTGTCTTTGGATGCAGAGAAGGCGTTCGACAGGGTCCACTGGGGCTTTTTATCGGCAGTCCTACGCAAATTTGGATTTCATGGCTTCCTGTATAGCGCCATAATGGCCCTGTACTCGAATCCTTCGGCAATGGTGCGCACACCAGAGGCGATCTCCACCCCTTTTACAATCACCAACGGTACTAGGCAAGGGTGCCCGCTATCGCCCCTAATATTTAATATGGTTATGGAACCCTTAGCTGAACACATTCGATCAAACTCTCGTATATCGGGGATTGATGTAGCAGGTATCCAACATAAAATAAGTCTATTTGCAGACGATGTTATCCTCATGATCGCTAATCCTACTAGCTCCCTGCCTGAAATCCAAAAGATCCTGAAATGGTTTGGGGAAGTATCCATGTACAAGGTCAATGAAACCAAATCGCATATTCTTAATGTTGGTGTGGATGCTTCTACCAGTGCACTGTTACAACATCACTTCCCTTACTCGTGGGCAGAACACACTATCACATACCTAGGTATTAAGCTAACGGCGAACCCGAAAACACTCTTCCTACATAACTACATTCCAGCTCGTGACCGACTCCAAACTGACCTTAAACAATTGCAGTCTCATTGTTTCTCATGGCTAGGGAGGCTAGCAGCGTTTAAGATGATGTACCTTCCACAACTACTTTATGTTTTCCGGACAGTGACGATCCCAGTACCAAAAACATTTTTTCGCTCAGTACAATCCCTTATCTCCTCTTATATTTGGCAAGGTAGAAGACCCAGATGCGCTCATGTAAGAATCATTAAACATCGATCTCGGGGGGGGGCTGGAATGGTGGATATTTACGACTACTATTTAGCCTCTGTCCTGACCCAACTCCGTGAGTGGTTTGATCCCTCATCTCATACTTTATGGAGGACTATGGAGGCATCTTACTGTATCAGGTCAGATCTCCCAGCATGGCTGTTAGCTACGTCCCTGGGGGCAAAAATTCCTTCCCACTTTCCTCCCCCTATGGTGGCTTCGGCTACCGCTTGGAAAATATTAGTCTCCCAAAACGACATGGGCCTAGGCACTGTAGACCTTCCAATTCCTCTGTCGGCCCTCCATTCATTAATGCCGGATTCCTGTTTCACATCATGGCAATCCCGAGGCATAACTAGTATAAATGATCTCTATGAAAATTGTATAGCTATCCCTTTCCCCGTACTGCAAGCTAAATATCACCTTCCCGATACTGACTTCTTCCTACACCTTAGAACGCGACATTTCTTGTCTTCTATTTCACGATGGCCATTAAAAGTCCAGACGCAGGCTTGGAAATTTCTTTCCTCTGAATCACCCCCCAAGGTCAAGGGCATCACTACTTTCTACAATATTCTCCAACAAAAAACGGTCTTCTCCAAGTCACTCCCCCACGTTCAGTGGGAGAGGGACTTGGGGATGGAATTCACGGACAAACAATGGACAGATGCACTGAGATTAATATACTCGACGACTTGTAATTCCAACCTTTGGGAACTTACTCTGAAACTATCACTTCGTCGGTATCTTACACCAGACAGGATTAGTAAATTTGACGTGAATAATGACGGTAAATGTTGGCGAGCATGTGGAGGAGTAGGTACTCTATTCCACATCTTCTAGCAATGTCCCCATATACAACCTTTTTGGCAGGCCACCTTTTCATCAGACGTTACTAACACTCGTGTCAACCCAGACCGGGAATGGCCCTCCTCTCCATAGGAGGCGAGCACCTACACTATGATCTACGACACACTGTGACCCACTGCTTACTTGCAGCGAGACTACTCATAGCCAGGTCTTGGAAACAGGCAGAGACACCACCACTCAAAGGAGTGATTGACATGGTTTCTACCAATTTCTCTTACGAGAGGTCATTATCCCTGAAAAACCATTCTGCTGCCCGTATGACTAGGCTTTGGCAACCTTGGATTTCGTGGCTTAATAGATCTTAAACCTGCCCCGACTCTACTGAAGTGTTGTGAGTCTACCAGGCCAGGCCCTGGCGTCCCGGGCTTGGACACAGTTTGGATCCCGATAGGGGTGTCCTTTCCTGGGTCGTGGGGGTCTCGGAGGAGGTTGATCTAACAAAGGGGTATACTTTTACTATGTTATGCTTTTGACGACATATAGTGGCAGTTAGGATGATTTTCACTTTGTAAGGTATCTGGTTCCCATAGCAGTAGAACTATGAACACAGGTCTCAGGCATGTGACTATGTTTCTACTCATCGTTATTCATTCAACTAATGTTGTGTTTACTTATGTTATTTGACACAGTATTGTCTGCAATTTTTGTTCACCTTTGGGGATTGTATCCCCTTGTTGTCAATATTTCTGTATTGAAACTTTAATAAAAAGATTTATATAAAAAAAATAATTAATCTATCCAGAGCAAATGCATACTGCAATACCACCTCGCAAGCTGCAGGATAGTTTGAGTGTGTTAAGAAATATGCATGTATAATACGCTTCTAATAAAAGTGTGTGTAAAGTTAAAAAAAAAAAAACATTTTTAAAGTTTTGGTGGACCATTGTCTCCGGTTCAGAAAGTGATGGGGAATGCAAAATTAAGAGTCTTCCCAGGAACAGCATAGAGGAAATCTTCCAATAAGGACACCTGTTCTGGTGACAACTAAAGCCTTGCACACAGCATAGGTCGGAGCCGCTGTACTAACAATCTGATGTTAGTACAGTGATCTCCTCTGCTGTTCTATTGTGTTCTGAAAGGCAGATGGCTCCCCACCAGAACACTCTGGTCAGTGCTCTCAGCCATTGGCTAAGAGTGGTGACCGGGAGTCGGTTGGCAGACCTTTTTCGGTCATGCCCCTTCGACAGAAGGTGAATGGCTGCAGTACACACGGGCCAAATGTCAGCCCATTTCTAATACACCGGCCGATGCCATCCGACATTCGGCCCCTGAGTACAGGGCTTTAGAGGGAATCTCCCTTCAGAGGAATTTGTTATTAAAGTGATACTAAAGTCTTGTTTTTTTTTTTTAATTTAAACAAACATATTATACTTACCTCCTCTGTGTAGTTGGTTTTGCACAGAGAAGCCCGGATCCTCCTCTTCTCAGGTCCCTCTTTGGTGCCCCTGGTCCCTGCCTGCCTCCCTCCAGCTTGCTTTTGGGGCAGCCGAGCCGCAGCTCCCCGTGTCCATTCAGACATGGAGCCGTGATCCGGCCCCAACCACTCTCTCCTCATTGGCTCACTAAATTTGATTGACAGCAGCAGGAGCCAATGGCACTTCGCTGCCGTCTCAGCCAATGAGAAGGGAGAGTCTCAGGCAGACACTCCGGCAACATCCCTGGACAGAGATGGGGCTCGAGTAAATATTAGAGGGGCTGAGGAGAGCTGATGCACACAGAAGGCTTTTTATCGTAATGCATAAAATGCATTAAGATAAAAAAAACCTTCTGACTTTACAACCACTTTAATTCCTACTGTGTCTCTGGGACAGGATCTAAAGAAAAATCCCTCTTCACTCTATCCAAAACTAAAAACAAAATAATGACTCTAGTTATACTTTACCATTATTATCTTTTAACAATGGCTAAAACGAAAACGTGTAAACACAATTATAAAATGATGATCAGACTCACAGAACTTTGTCCATAAGATGGAGATTCCTTTGCTGTAAAGGGATTCCATGAATCATCATTAGTTCATTCAGGTTACGCTGATTCGTGATGCTGCCCCCTTGAGAACGATTGGCCTGCAATTCATAGCATGTTATTATTCTTACAGTCTAGACATCACAGGGGCTGCTATAGTTGGAATATGCAAAGATGAGCATTAAATCAGGGATATTTTTTAAATTTGTCAGCAGCACACCAAGATATCATTTCTATTTTTTTTTTTTTTTTTTGGAATGGTCTGTGCAGAAAGAGAGCCTGAACTACAGCATTTCAGACAGATACTCGTCGTGGGCATGACCAAGAACGCGTCATCCAAACTGCACAGACCAAAAACGAAAAAAAACGTAATTTGGAATTGTAGTCTAGTGTGCTGATAACATTTCAAGTGGCGTGGTTAGATATAAAGGAGTGCTGTCTACGACTGTGGTGGGGTACAGTGTGAAGTACATGTTTTCAGTTATCAGGACAGATTGTGCCAGTGGGTTTTTAAAACATGCAACCACAATGTCCAGCAAAAGCCTTATAATGAACATGATATGCTTTAATGATTATATCACTCGTCATCAGATTTAAAGTGTTGCTAAACCCAGCACCCTTCATTCACTATATCTGGTCTCCCATACTACACAGAACATGGAAATGCAATAGTTTTAGTAAATATAAACTGCGAAATACCTTTTTTCATCAGCAATATATAGCAGTCTTGTGACTTCTATCAGTGTCCGGCTGAGCACTGGTTAAAGCTTGTAGGAGGAGTTTTCATTCTCCTCTGACTGTCCTTTGTGGCTGCATGAACCCTGACTTTCTCTCTGGACAGTGCCGATTGGCCCTGTGCTGATTACATGCATTCTCCAAAAAAAAAAAGAAAGACTGGTAATACACACCAAATTGAGCATGTGCAGAGTGTCCCCAAGGCTCTGTTCTATCAGTAGATAGATTGGGGATGGTAAAAGAAGGGGAGGATAAGAGGAGACAGGATCAAACAGCCCTAATACACAATGCAGAGGATTAACTCCTTCAGTTCCACAGTGAGTATAACAAGCATGATTTACTGCATATACAGACTGTTATGGGTTTAGTAACACTTTAAATGATTTTCTCAATTTAATGAAAGATATTATTTCCATAATCGAGTAATGATCCTTTACATTTTGTTCCCTGAACATGAAAGAAGTAGAAGCAGCACTAACCACATGAGATTAAAGAAAGTTTTTTTATGAAATACATACGTGGGAGGATTTCTCTTTCTTTTTTTTCCTGTAGACACGGCCGCACTTTAAGCACTAGCACATTTAGGAGCCCAAAGCAGAGATAGCAGGCAGAAAGAGAACAGAACACAATGAACTTAGAGAAAACCCAGAAAGAAGCACAAGTCTAGAGAAGGCAGAACAGGAGCAAATACGGCAGAAATCCTCACAGTAATGGCAAGAAAAGTATAGCCATTCTTTTCCTACAAGCTACGTTAGGGGCACTTTATTGAATGCATTTTCATTGAATATCATACAGAGAGTCTACAGTGTAAATAAACCTCCTTTTATCATATTTTCAACCAAAAATTAATATGGGAATATTATTGTGTATATGAACACCTGTGTAAATAAATTGGCAGTAAATAATGTGTCCAGTGGTGTAAAGAAGTGAATAGACCAATAAATCTTTACAAAATATACCACAAACTCGTATAAAAAACATATACTGTGCCAAATAACAATAAATCAGTGAATGCAGTGCAAAACAGTCCCAACAGGGCTGAAAAAACAAACATACAGTCCAAAATCAATATTCCAGGCTGGATTCTATGGATGTGTTTCTTGCTGACAGTGTAGCCTCCACCAAAATCAAGGTCACCCAGTGATATAGGCTGCTTACCAGATGGGGTGAACCCCTAAGTTATAAGGGGTCATACGGGCCTTTGTAATCATACACGAATGCCAGGTTGAAATATATAAATTCCTCAAGAGTCAGCCAGCCAGTTATTCAATGGACCACCAAAAATTATAAACCTCTCCAAGGTTGCTCCAATCAAACATATAGGATGAAAGAAAAAGCCTCCATGGTGAAGTATGGTCAAACAGGAAAATTTTTAATAAAGAATAAAACTTACAAACGATTTCTTGTAGCGGAGCATAAAGGAACAAACAAATGTGCCGATTTGCCGGGTGAACACACTTCCACGATGCGTTCCACTGGGAGGCCGGAAGTGGCGTATGCAAACAAACGTTCCGACGCGTTTCGTCAGCACGCAGCTGACGTCTTCAAAGGGTCATGAGCCCTGTTGGGACTGTTTTGCACTACATTCACTGATTTATTGTTATTTGGCACAGTATATGTTTTTGATATGAGTTTGTGGTATATTTTGTAAAGATTTATTGGTCTATTCACTTCTTTACACCACTGGACACATTATTTACTGTCAATTTATTTACACAGGTGTTCATATACACAATAATATTCCCATATTAATTTTTGGTTGAGCGCAACTATTATATTTTATTATATAATTTTGTCACATATATTACGTTTTTACGTTCACGTTGGAGCTCCCATATATTTACACAGACACACGACACACCTTTTTTGCAAATTATTTATCACTTATCACGGTCCTTTGCGCGGGATTGGTGGTGCCTAACACCACTTTTTTCTTCACTTCCTCTGATATGCTTTAAACTATATTGGCGAATTCACTTGGTGGCTATTCCTGAATGAAAATGGATTATCAGATGGCAAAATATGACCCCCCTCCCCTTACCCACATACATGACTCCCTTTGATAATTCTGAACCCTGTGTACATACATCCACACACCACATTGTCCCTTTCCCCACATAGCAAGCTGCTTGCTGTGGGTGCACTCGGCAGGAGCCCCATCTAGATCCAGCGATGTTGCACAAGAGCCTTGACTGTACAGGACTCTCCCTCCACACTGGCTGAGACAGCAGGGGTGCACCATTGGCTCCAGCTGCTGTCAATCAAATTCAGTGAGCGGACAGGGCCAAGCTGCGGCTCGGTGTCTAAATGGACACACAGAGCAGTGGCTCGGCTCAGGTGCCCCCATAGCAAGCTGCTTGCTGTGGGTGCACTCGGCAGGAGGTAGGAGCCAGGAGCCAGGAGCGCTGGTGAGGGACCCGAGAAGAGGAGGATCTGGGCTGCATAGAGCAGGGAAGTAGAATATGTTTGTTATTTTTATACAAAAAAAAAGAAACGAGACTTTAATATGACTTTCAGCTTGTTCATTAAAACCTGAAAGTTGATTGGTTTCTATGCAGAACTGCACCAGATTTTGTACTCTCTTGTTTTAGTAAATATCCCCCAGACTGTCTGCGTCCAGGGCAGATCCCTTACAGGTGATGGCTGCATGAGCGAATACATGCAAGCACCCACGATTAGCTGCGGGAGCAGGCAACCTCCCTTTGCTTTCAATAGGGCTGCCTCCCACCCCTAACCACCAGGAACCCCTAGTGGGGGTTCTCGCATGTAATCAGTGTTCTACAGGTATCATAAAGGGGTTATATTCTCCATACAGAGGTTTTTCAGCTTGCAGAGAAAAAATAAAAGTACAGAACAAATAAAGGTAGGGCCATTAGTTGTGGATAATGTGTGATGCAGAAACCTGTCAGAGCCAGTTCACATTTGTGCGGCTGCGGCGTTCGCATGTAATGTCGGAGCGCACTGCTCCTTCATTACATGCGATCGGCTGTGCAGTGCGAGTTTAGCCATACACTTTGTATGGCTAAATTCGCACCGCACCCGCAGCAAACACGCACAGGACCCTTTTTGGCAGCCGCATCAGGATCGGATCGCACAGCGGCTCACACTTGTGCGATCCGATCCTGTGCGAACTGCAAGATCGCACTGCGATATGCGATCAAACTGGGGGTGTCGTTAAGATTACATTGACACCCCCATGCGTATCGCATATGGCAGTGTGAACTGCCGGGGGTGCATTTGCGATGCGGGAACAGGCTGCGGATTCGCAGCCTTCCCGCATCGCATGAGCCCCGGTTCACACTTATGCGATGCGGGAAGGCTGCGAATCCGCAGCCTGTTCCCGCATCGCAAACGCACCCCCGGCAGTTCCCACTGCCATATGCGATACGCTGGGTGTGTCAATGTAATCTTAACGACACCCCCAGGTCGATCGCATATCGCAGTCCGATCTTGCAGTTCGCACAGGAACCGCTGTGCGATCCGATCCTGATGCGGCTGCCAAAAAGGGTCCTGTGCGTGTTTGCTGCGGGTGCGGTGCGAATTTAGCCATACAAAGTGTATGGCTAAACTCGCACCGCACAGCCGATCGCATGTAATGAAGGAGCAGTGCGCTTCGACATTACATGCGAACGCCGCAGCCGCACAAATGTGAACCGGCTCTGTGAACCGGGGCTCAAGGTTTCTATTCTGATAAATCATATATTGTACATCTGAGTAGGTTTCAGGACCACAATCACCAACAAAGAACAATGTATTATGGTATCTGTATGTGGTCAATGCATCAAATCATAGTAATCAGTACACAAATTATGCCTGGATTTGTGTTTTTGTGCACATTCAAACTCAGACTCAGCTGTCCTGCAAACATAACGAGGACAGGAGTTGGGGCAAAAGAGAACACTTGCAATAGTGCTTACAGCAGTTACCTTTTAAGCTGGCCAAAAAAAGTGTAGTTTTTTCTCATTCTACCAGTAGGCTGAAAAAATAAAAAAAAAAGCTATACAGATACCCCCTGCATGACCGAGGTGAATAGAGGAATCCCCCCGCCGGGAAATTGTAATCTGTCAGAATACACTGATCAGTGGCTGTAACCGCTGATTGACAAAGGTTGTCTGGCATGTCCGTTTGACAGAAGTTGATCAAAATTATTGACGAGAAGGGACGGCCACACACTGATCAAAATGTACCCGTCTATGGCCCGCTTTACACAGATGTGTTTCAGCAACTGTCAAAGCACCTCTGGCAGTGTCATTGTTAGATCCTACCCCTGTCACTTTTGCTGGACAGCTCAGACTGCAAGTAAATATGGAGAAAATATAGATTAAAGCATATGCAATTAAAAACTACTGAATACTATCACTGCAAATATTAACCTCACACAGTTAACAGACCATAATCATTTTAGAGATAGCATTGCTTTTTTTAAAAATGCTGCAATTATTTTCAATTTGAGGAAGGAATACAGCCACCAATTTCAGCAGCTGGGTGTAAAGGTATAATTATCATGTCATTGCGGGATTACTCTTACCACATTGGGGGAGATGGCATGAATTTTGGAGTGTGGAACAGGAGGTAGAACCAATGGAAGACGCTGGAGAGGAGTATACGGATTAAGAGACTCCACTCTCGTGGTTTTAATTGCTATGTCATGTCTGTCATCATCTGCAAAATAATATAAACATATATAGTTATCATCAAATCACCAAGCAATTAAGGCTATTTGCATATAAATGACTTTTAGATGCAGTAGTGAAAGCTGAACCTAAATGGATGAGTATACTTATATTATTATATATTGATATTATTATAAAATCTCCATGTTATGCAAGCTCAGGATATTTGGTTGATTTCATATCTATGGACTAGGACTAAGATCAGAACAAGACTAAGCTCTTCCCTAATCATAAACCATTAATTCAGATTAAGAATACTTTATTAATCCCAAAGGGAAATTTTTGAGTCATCATATAAATTATATAAATGATGATTTTTATACTGCACTGTACTCTGTGTAAGCTGCAAGAAGAAGGCAGTATCATTTTAGCTAAGGCACTATCGCCACCTGCTGGACAGATAAGTAATATTATTATTTTTTTTTTTTTACAGGCTGCCTCTACCTTTTGTTTTCTAGTGACAGAGTCACTTTAAACACTTTATGTCCATAGAACATGGACTGAATTTGTTAAAATAAGAAGCCAAGAGTTTGGTATCATTTTTTTACAGCTGGTGATCGACTGTTCAGTAAAAGTGATCTCTGCAGCCCAGGCTTTCCCATTTCTCCTGGTAGCCAGAGACTGTGGTATACGGCTGGGATAGCTAGATGCAGAGGAGATCAAGAAACATCCATTCCGCGATCTCCTCTGTGACGAATGAACCTGGAATTAACAATGATTTCAGAGTTGTTATTCCCTGGCAGCTACAGCTAGGGAAGCAGATAATCAATCCAAATACCTGACCTCCTCTAAGAGAAGAGGAGAACGGATGACCAAATGAGTAACACAAAGTAATGTGCTGGGGTTATTAAATTGCATTTATTAAGAATAATAAAAGATCATATTAAACTGCCTCATAAATCTCATGAGGGGCTACAATACAACACAGCCTTGGCGGATTTTTAGCAAGCCACTGATACAAATGGCCCTGAGTATGGAACAAACAAAGAACACAAAACAACACAAAAGACAATTAACATATAATATGTATCAATACATACATCCAGATGCATGATCTGTGCTTGATCAGCTGCATTAGAGGGCAGGGGAAACATTGTGGGTCTAATAGACTCCTGATGCCCCTGTTACCTGTTTAATGCTATCACATAAGGGACTTGTTAAGCCCCCTGGGATAGCAATAAAGTTATATAAAAAATGTGATAAAAATAAAATTTTAATAAAAGAAATAAAAATTAAAAAAAAAAAAAAATTAAAAGTACCCCCATCTCCCTCACATATACACTTAAATGCAAACACGGGCTTTCACCCCACTCACCTGAGATTGATTCTTCCCAATGTCTACAAATGAGTTCCTCTAAACAGCCAAGCACTTCCCTCCAGACATCATCGAACAGACAGGCCAGCACAGCCTCTTTCTTGCAGTACTGTGGGGAAATAGGGGGGTAACCCATCTTCAGGCTGTCCAAAGACATTACTCTGTGCCATTCAAAGAGTTCATCATCCCTAAAAAAAAAATGTTAGCTTCACATTGTCTATCTGTTTATCTGCGTGCAACAGCTAAAATAGTAAAAGTCAATCTTTGACACAAAATCTAATGTCAGACAAGAAATGTCAAGTTAAAACATTTTTAAAATGTGTTTCAATGTTTTTCTGGAGCCGCAGAAACATACTGCTACCATATTACCTACTGGAAAACTGCTTTTCAGGGACAATTACTCACTTATCTCGACTGTCAAAAGCCAAATATTCCTCCATAATGCCATCCGACATGATGACACCTACAGCATCCTCCTCATCATCTTCAGAGAGGGAAAAGGACATAGGGGTGCTGGAGTCACTAGTTTCGGAGAGTGGAAATTTTGTACCATAAACGCCCAGCCTGAAAAACACATGATTATAAATGAAGATACAGTAAAACCTTGGATTGCGAGCATAATTCGTTCCGGAAGCATGCTTGTAATCCAAAGCACTCTTATATCAAAGCAAGTTTCCCCATAAGAAATAATGGAAATGGATGATTCGTTCCACAACCATTTATTCATAAATCCTTCAATTTATAGTCCATATAAAAAGATTATAGCAATGTGATAGGTTGTGTAACCATAAAATGTCCATCCACAAATAGCCGCTTCCACAAGGGGATTGGAAGCAAAATCCAGCAGGAGCTACAGAGTAGAAAAGAAGAGAAGAGAGGCGCCTCTAAGTGTAGCAAAATGGTTCCATTTAATGAAGGTACAACATTTAGCAACTCACATGGTTGATGAATAAAACAGGCACATCTAAGGATGCAGGCATCCGGGGTAAAGCTGTCCACATAGACCATCTTCTGAACCACCGGCTGCTAGTCTGTAATCCTGACTGACCGGGAAGACCACCCTGGAGTAAAGCGATCTGATAGAGAGGGGCAGCATGGAAGGGATGACGTAGATGGTGGTGCGGAGGATGGTCTATGTGGACAGCTTTACCCCTGATGCCTGCATCCTTAGATGTGCCTGTTTTAATCATCAACCACGTGATTTGCTAAATGTTGTACCTTCATTAAATGTAACCATATTGCTACACTACAGAAGCGCCTCTCTTCTTCTTTTATACTCAGCTGTGACTTGAGGCTACTTGTATATCAAGACATTGCTTGTATATCAAGTCAAAATTTATTTGAAAATTTTGCTTGTCTTGCAAAGCGCTCTTAAACCAAGTTACTCTCAAACCAAGGTTTTACTGTACATCATACTACTAGGATAGTATATTTTGAATACTTTAGTCCATTACTGATATGCCCTGTTTTTGTATATATTCTCCTCCCCACCTCAATACATGCTGGGCAGGAGACCTACATCATTTAGGCAGGCCATACATAGTTTAAATCTCGGCCAGTTTGCCAGGAACCGGCCAAGATTTGAACCATGTATGGGCAGGCTGAATGTACCAAGTTGATTGATCGATCAACTTGGGTACAACCAGCATGCCGGGTTTTACCTGCGATTATTGCTAGCGGCTGCTATAGCTGCTAGCAATAATCACTGTCTTCTCATGGCAGGGACAGCTTCCCCCGTCCCCCCTACCGGGAGAAGACAATGGCTCGGCAGGAGGGATTCCCACTTTAACACTATGTTGATGGAGAAATCAAGCAAATTTCTTTCCTGCAACAAAAAATTAGCTCCATGTATGGCCGGCCTTAGCCAAAAGTTTTATGACACCTGACCAACACCCATTAATTTTCTGGAGCTGAACATCTCATCCCAAAACCATGGGCTTGGAGCTAGCTCCCCTTTGGGACTATAACAGACCCTCACCCTTCCGGGAAGCCTTTTACAAGATTTTAAAGTGTGCCCATGGGAATTTGTGCCCATTCAGCATATGGAGCATTTAAAAAGCTAGGCTCTGGTGATGGATGAAAATACCTGACTCTCAATTGGCATTCCAATTCATCCCGTGTTCAATAGGATTTTTTATCAGAACTCAAGTTCCTCCACAAAAAAAATGATTGAACCTTGTATTTATGGAGTTTAGCAAAGCTGACCCCCCTACAATTAGCACAAATAAAAATTCCAGTGCATTTCCAGTGTGTATTAAAATAAAAAATGTAATTTGTGCTGCTTTTATTTTAAAGTGGTTGTTAACCCACTATTGTATAAGCATGCCATCCCCTCTGTTATATAACCCTATGTGTCTGTGCTGTAAAAAAAAAAAAGAGGACGATTATACCTTATATCAGAACATCTCCTGGCACTCAGGTGACTCCTCGGCTCTCTCCTCAGGAGATGCTCAGATATAAGGTATAATCGTCCGCTTTTTTTTACAGCACAGACACATAGCGTTATGCCCTGTACACACGTGCAGATTATCTGAAGACTTTTGTCTTCAGATTTACCTTTTCTATGTAGTGCAAGGGCCTGCCGGATTGCATACAAATTGAAAGTGTTTAGGTTTGATCTCATATTATATGGTTTTGGTAAGTCTGCAGACAAAAGTCTTCAGATAATCTGCACGTGTGTACGGGGCATTATATAACAGAAGGGATGGCATGCTTATACAATAGTGGGTTAACAACCACTTTAAAATAAAAGCAGCACAAATTAAACATTTTATAGGACAAAACAGCACAAACCTAGCACTAAAGAAACACACTGGAGTTTTTATTTGAGCAGATTGTAGGGGGCAAGCTTTGCTGAGCTTATTTATGGAGCTAGCTTTGTGTACAGAGGCACAGTCATGCTGGAAAAGAAGGGCCTTCCCCAAACTTTTGCCACAAAATTGGAAATGCACAATAATCTAAAATGTCTTTGTATGCTGTATGTTTTTTTTTTTTTTTTTTAAGCCTCAAAATATTACTTTGCTCATGTAACGCTCACTCATTGGAATCTCTGCCGTGGGCTGAACTGTAAGCTGTGGAAGAAGCAGCTTCCGAGGGCTGGCTGGAATACCACCTGTACCCATCTTCAATTGGAGCCACCGTCTGCCTGCCTTGTATTCTGAAATAGAAAATGTTGATCAGAAGAAGCATGGATAGAAATGAGTTATTCCTATCAAAGCAATTAATTTATTAATATGAATGGATTTATTGATGGGTTTATTAAAATGTTGCTACTATTGTAATTCTTTTTATTTTACCCTGGTATTACCTACTGGATACAATTAATTTACTGTTGGAAGCCACAAAATGATTTCAACACAGCACAGGTCTCCACACACAGGAAACATATACACAAGCCTAAACATTAAAAATACGTTCTGGTAGAAAATGCCTTTGAGGCAATCTGTGAACATCCCATATGACCCCTGCCAGCCAATGATCAGCATGGGCAGTGGAGAGGTGTGCATGTATAGGGGTTGCAGTAGGGGGGTTTATTAAGAATGTGGCTCAACTGCAGGGTTTTACCGCCCCAAACCTCACTTGTGTACAAGCGCTTAGAGATTTTAGTCTTTAATTTGTAGGTACTTTTAGGGTTATCAATGTATCAAACATAGAAAGTTTCCCCCTTTGACCAAATTCCTTTCTTTCTGGTTTTATGTGATCTGTGTGATCATAACTTGGCTTTGTTGTTCTGATCTTCTACCTGTAGAAAAGGACTTGTTTTACCCCACACACCTCCATCGAACAAACAAGAGTAGAATAAGCCATACTGGAGAGACTGACTGGAATCTCAATACATGACCCATGGCATGGTACAGAGTGGAGACCAGCCCTGTGTACTATACCTGCCCATTGTAGAATATGTATGGTGTCACCCAGCCATGCTCTGAGGTTCTAGTTGTTGTCTATAACAGTGGTCAGCATGAAAATCATAGCTGCACAATAACAGCATATTTTTACACCTTAATGCCCAAAAATGTTGGTCCTGCTGCATTTTTTCCAGAGTACTGTAATACACACTGAAGACGTTGTGGGTACAAGAATGGTGTCAGTGGGTGCAAAAATAACCCTTTAGCACTGTCAGTGGGTGCAAAAATCAGCCCCAGCATTCATGTCAGTGGACACAATAATAACCCCCAGCACTGATGCTAGTGAATGCAGTCATAACCCCCAACATTGATGTCAGTAAATGCAATAATAACCCCAAACATTGGTGTCAGTGGACACAATAATAACCCCCAGCACTGATGCTAGTGAACGCAGTCATAACCCCCAACAAAAATTTTTACCTGGGGGTGTCCAAACTTTCGATCACCACTGTATACTGTAAGAGTTACTGACATACCACTATTGTGATAAATTCACAGTAATAGGCAACCTCTATCCTCTAGGCAAGTCTAGACAGGCCCCAATGATGGAAATTCCATAGATGAGAAGCATTTTAATAGCAGTGTGTGTGTGTGGCAGATATACAAATCTGCAAATACATGCAATGGAGACCTCTCCTTTTATTCATATTTTAGACACAGGCTTAAAATTAGGCCTCTCTGGCAACACAAAGTACTATAAATTTGTTATACAGTTATGCAATGCTTAGAAGATGTATCCTGCTACACATGTAACACTGGAAAACGGCCAAGTCTGCAATCACAGTGACATACCGCAAATGTGGGAAGGATGACATCCATTGGTGGCACTCTTCCTGTAGACCCTCCACCAATGTGCTGGCCTTCTGTTCATAGAGCAATTCATCAATCTGTTTGAAAATCTTTTGCACCTGTCGTGTTGCGGCCTGATCAAACTCCTGTAAAAAGCAAAAGGTATCACATGCCACAGGAGCTCCACCTAAAATGACTATATGTATGTAGGCGATTTCCACTATTACTTGGGATATCTTTATCCTTTCTTTCCATCTGTGAATATAGTTGCCATAGTAATAAAAAAGATTCAAAAAAAAAAAAAGGATGGATGGCAACGCAAAGTATATGTAAATTTACTTTCTTGATTGTCCTTTGCGTGGCACAAGATTGAAGCCTTGGACATGTGGGTTATACTGCCACCTTCAGGAGGTCTAAACACTAACAAAACATGTTATGCCAGCCCTCATATAATCCCACCTCCAACCGTCATGCCTCATTTTTTGGCTAGTGTCCCAGGAGGTTGGATGCCTTTTCCTCAGCTCTGCTGTGGAAACCTCTTGTTTTTTTTAATAAGGTTTTTATCGTTAATCAAAATTCTTAATAAACAATGGATATATTTTCACTTTGGTCAATTTAATCATATTTCTTTCTCTGTGCTCACAGAGTTCTCATACCTACATCCCTCTCTTTTGGAGATTACTTTCTATGGGAAATTCCTTTTAAAATTGCTCTCCCTCTCCCTGATGATCTAGAGGCTCTAGAGAATAAAATGGTGAGTGTTGCAATTTTTTATATCACGCTGTATTTGCGCAGCGGTTATTCAAACACTATTTTTTTGGAAAAAAGACACTTTATTAAATTATAAAATTTCGGTAAAATATAAAAGATAATGTTACGCTGAGTAAATAGATACCAAACATGTCACTTTTTAAAACTGTGCATGCCCGTGGAACGGCAACAAACTACGGTATGGTAAATTATCCATAGGCGATGCTTTAAAAGTCTTTACAGGTTACCACTTTAGATTTACACAGAAGGTCTAGTGCTAGAATTATTGGTCTCGCTCTCATCTTTGTTGTGATACCTCGCATGAGTGGCGGGATCGCTGTTTACATATGCGTGCAGGACTGACACTGTCTGTTTAAATCTTTTTTGATCAACTTAATTGCTCTCACAAGAGATGAATAAGGGATAGCATGCACAGTGTCAGGCACTGAGAGATCTGGTATGTTCAAAGGGTGAACCCTTAAGCACAAGCTGATGGCTGAAGAAGCAGCCATCGTCCTGTGCTCATTTTGTTTAGCCGAATCCTGTCTTGAAGGTGATCCGGCAGCTATATAGTCGACGATCACCTTCACAGAGCATGAGTTGCAGTGTTTCCCCCCAACACACTGGATGCTGTAAGCCATGTTGCCCCGCACATCAGCAAACACAAACGCACGACATCAGGATGCACACGTGTGTGTTAACTGCATCAACTATGTGGGGTATCGCTGCGAATGACAGAGTAAGAGCAAAAATTCTAGCACAAGAGCTCCTGGTTAACTTTTAAACTGATGATCTGTAAAGGCTTTCAAAATTGCACTTATGAAGATTTTTGGGTACAGTCGTTTTTTGCGATATTGTGGGTGCACAATTAGACTTGCCATGTTTGGTATCTATTTACCCAACGCAACCTCATCTTTTATATTTTATTGTGCATTTGCACTAAAACTTATGTTATTATATTTTTTTCCTTAAAATTTGTGTTTGATAAACAGTTGCGCAAAAAATTTTACAGGACCTCTGCTTTCAGAAAATATATAATGTTCTGGGGGTTAGATAATTTTATGGCCAAAAATTAGGATTTTTATATGCGCGCAAATGATAAAAATTGCTCTAATGCCAAACTAGTTAAAGTGGTTGTTAAGCCACTATGTTATCTTTACACCATCCCCTCTGTTAGATTACAACCCGTATCCTAATCCTGTGCTTTTTAAAAAAAAAAAAAAAAAAAAGCAGATTTCTACCTGTTTTTACAGCGTCTCCCGGCGCTCACATGACTCCAGGCTCTCTCCTCTCCCAATCTGACATCTCCAGCGGGCGGGGCCAAGAACGGGGGTCAGCCGGGGAGGAAAGAAGGGGAGAGCCGGGAGTCAAGTGAGCGGCGCTGTGAAAACAGGTAGAAATCTGCTTCCTTTTTTTAACAAAGCACAGGAACAGGATAGGATACAGGTTGTTATCTAACAGAGGGTATGGTGTAAAGATAACATAGTTTTGTCGTAGCTGGGATGGGAGCAGAGTGGCGCTAGTGAGAGCTGACAGGTGGGGAGAGGAGGGGGGAGGAGGACAAAGGGAGACTGAGGGGAGCTGCATATAGCTGCAGATGATGGAGGCACATACACTGACTACGGTGTCAGAGCTCAGCAGCCATGATACACCATGGTCAGTATACAGAGGGGGGGTAGAAACTGGCAGGATCAGCCAGGTTTTTTAGGTGATACAGGGGGCCAAACTACACAGCACAAGCACCGTGCTATATAACATATATAAGGGAACAGGATCCATATATTTTTTTTTTTAGGGTAACAAACGCTTTAATGTGCACAGATATAGTGTGTTTCCCATAAAATTCCAAGTCAAGCACTTGCTGTACTTACATCAAAGCCCCAAGATATAACTGAGCTGTTATCAGTGGAGAGTTCTGCACAACTTTGAAATTCTGACCATGAAACCTCTGTGTCATTTCTCTGGAATGCAGAATTTTCTGAAACCTCTGATTTACTGGGGGAGAAAAGAAAACACAGATACCTTCACTAACCTGCTCATGTAAAACAATTCCAATTTTTTTTTTCTCCAAAGTGATTTTTATTGATTTCCAAACAAACAGATAAACAAGCAAAATAAAATAACAAACCAATGTCAACAGTATGGATATCCATAAGGCACATCATTGGCATAGAAATGCAAATACAGGTACAACATTTGTACATCAATATCTAACAGAAACAGTTTGCAAATAGTCACAATGTTAACAATTTTATTACCATGGCGAATAGGTTATATTAAATTTGGGCATTAATCGGTAGGAGTACCATGCAACCCATGCTTCCCATTTTTTGTTGAACGAGGTGGAGGATGGTTGGGGTCTGGCTGCCAGGAGTTTTTCATAGTGGTAGTTCAAGTTTACCTATGCAGTTACTTCTGAGGGGTTTGGGGAGGCATTATCTTTCCAACAACAATTCCAAAATTTGATAAATAAACAACCTTCTGGTTTGGTATATATAGTATAAGACCCCTTTCACACAAGGTGGATCTGTTTGGACAGACTCTGCTTGCTCAGCGGGATCGCTCCGTTGATTCCCACTGAGCAGGAGGATGACAGGTCCGTCTCCAGACCTGTCAGAGTCCCACTCTCCTCTATGGGGAGATCGGATGAAAATGGACAGCCTGTCCATTTTCATCCAATCCGACCCGCTGGATGGATGGCGAACGCCTGTCTGTTTTCAGCGAATCTTGTTGGATCGGATGCCAGGCGGGTGTCCGCCTCCCCATAGACGTCAATGGGTGGCCCAATCGGTCCAATCATGTGAAAGGGGCCTTATGCATGCTGTAACCAGAAACAATATATTTGTAGTTTGCCATATACAGTAATTGGTTAAAAGAGAAAGATATGGTAAATAAAGTGTTTTCTGGGCAAATCAAGATTCTTTTGCAAATGGCGATTCACACAATCTGCAGGTGGCTGCAGGTGGTCCACACATCCAATATCAGATTATGCAAATTGTCATGGAATTTTTTAAACAAAAAAGGAAAATATAATTTAACTGAATAACATCAGATTATCCTATGCTGAGGTCAACCACAAATTGCTTTGTTTAATCATATCATATGTAGTCAAGCAAAGAAACAGAAAGAGAAATTCTCTACTCTACTGTATATTACACCCATTAAACATGACCAGCCTAATGATTTGAAGCTGTGGGGGAATCCAATGAAGCTGCTGCGCCACTTTTCTGGCTTTAATCCCTCTTTGTAATATAGTGTGCCAAATTCATAAAGCATTTGCGACAGTTTTGGTTCTGACAGCCGCTTGTGCACCAAATTCAGGTAAATGATAAAATATATTTTTTTGTTATTGTACCTATTTAAGCCTTGCAGCCTCCCAACCAGCAGCTCCACATTTCATATAAAATTGGTCTGGTGCACATAATATTGTTTAGGCAATTATATCACTTTTTAATATTAGGGTGCGCAGGTAGAGGATACATTTATTAAGTTTTTCTAAATGTTAAAATGCACCACTTTTACACTGTGTCGCATTGAATGCGGTGTGTGTTTGCGCTTTCATGAGCCACACTCCCTGGAATTCATAGGGCCTGGCCCAGGCAGTTTTTGCAGAAGTGTCTCTCATGCATCCTAAAAGTATTGAAGAATGCACCAAACTCATATACCTGTCTAGAACGTGTAATTGAATTTGGGTCATGCTGCGTCACTTTCAGAATACACATGAGACACTTTCTCGTTTCAAATAGTTTTTATTGCAATTTTTGTCAAACAACAGGGGAAAACAATAAGCAGGATTGCATAATACATGTAACAGGTATTGCGATGAAAGAGTCAATTATCAATATTCAACCAGATCAATTTAGCTCATATAGCACATAAAATCCTCAATACAGTAAGGTGTAAAGCAGGCATGTCCAACCTGCGGCCCGAGGGCCGCATGTGTCCCAGAACCTCAGGCAATGCGGCCCACTGCCCCCTGACAATTTTTGCTGGGGAGGAAGGAAGTCAGGTCGGGGGGCACGGCCACAGCAGCTTCCAACTAACGGTAGGCAGAGGCTGCCTCAGAGGGGGGGGAGGGGGGGGGAGGATGTGCAGTGTTTCTGACTCCTACCACCATGACCACTTGAAATCACTGAGGTGGTCATGGTGGTTAGATTGTTGCTTTATTATCATTTAGAAGAAGTAAACCTCTGTATACTGATTCAATTTCATTTGATCATCCCCTAGTTGTGTTAAATTAGTGCCGTGGGAAGGGCGTGGCGGCATTTTTTTACTTATCTACCTTAACTATAGTATATATTTTATATGCGGCCCGAGAAAATTTCTCTACACTCAATGTGGCCCAGAGAAGCCAAAAGGTTGGACACCCATGGTGTAAAGCATAAAGCATGAGTCTCATATCCTCAACACTCATATCAGCTAGTAACTACAGAACTGTTCAAGTGCGCCATCTAGCGGCCACATATTAAATGTCAGATTAGGTTATACAGTGAAGTTTGAACTGAACCAATGATACCAATGGGACCATTTATTTTTTTCCTTATGACAAAGCTCACTCGTGGGGGACATGAGTAGCTTGTATGTAACATGAGACACTTTCACAAAAATCTGTCTGAGCCAGTTTTCCTCTCTGTACACCAAAAGAGAGTTGGTCTTAATTAGCTCCACTTTTACATTTGGCGCATTCAACGCAACACAATGTAAAAGTGGCGCATTCAATGCGGCATTGTAAAAGTAGCGCATTTTAGATTTATCTGAATTTGGTGCACAAGTTGCTGTCAAAACCAAAAGTGTTGCAAATGCGTCGCAAATTTGGCACAATACATTAACAAGAGGGACTGAAGGGTAAATACACCTTTTGTACCATGTTACAAATCCACCGGCCCCTGCATCGACCCCCTCCCTGACTCCCAGTTGTGACAGGCGGCGGGGGGCATTCTGTCAAGATCTGCCAACCCACCCGCCCAGCTGCATCATTCATTCATTCATTTCATTCTGTGAATGGAAAACTACAAGGTCTGGCAGCCTTCGCGGCTGTCGGCTTCCAGTTCTCAATGAACAACCACGGTGCTGTTGAACAATCTGGTAGTTCATTGATGCTTCCTATTAATGTGTAACTGCTTGCCAATACATTGTATGGCCAGAGAGCTTACATTCAGAGTCTGCAAGAGCCCTGCATTGCACCCACGATCTGCTGATAATGAGCGCAATGCTTTCCAGGCTCCCAATAAAAAATTATAAATGTACATTTTTTTACCTACAAAAAGACGTGCATTTATTAGTTTTTTAAAAAAGGTGAACTTATCCTTTAACGCCAGAAAAGTGGCGCAGTGACTTTTATTCAATTCCCCCTGATGTTTTATCATTACTAAGCAAGTGCTTCTACTTTGCTTATAGTCTAAAAGCAATCCAGCTTATACCTTTCATTTTCAGAAGCTGCTACGTATCGTTCACTTCCACGAGATGTAGGCAAACTGTCTACTCTGTCCGGAGGAGGATGATTCTCTGCAGCTTTAGCAAGTGTCTGATTTCTGAAATTATACACAAAATATATACATTATTCAAAAATCAACTACATAGCTCACATTTTTATAGGTTTAGAACACAAGAAAACAGAATGCATAGAATGTACATTTTCCTTAAAATATATCTCCTTTATGTTTCAAGAGGTACCCAATCCAGTTACTATGTGATACACAAGCTTCATAAAGTAAACCAAAAGCTTCTTTTTCCCTCCCTGATTCATATCCTTCTTCATTTCACATGCTCCCTGTAACGGGCCCTGTACTGAAGAAGAGTATGTCTGCCATATAAGCTTCCATGGCCTGGTACCAGCACGATCCAAGATCCCTTAGCCCACCCAGTCACTTGTCAAGACATTAGTATAGGGTGGTAAGAAGCATAAGACTGTTTATTCAAACACAGGCACAAAGAGATATACACTCAGGGGACAACCCCCCCCAATTGCATAATAACACAGGGCGGGGTAAACTACATTCCATAACATGACACACAGGTATATTCAACTTTCCAACAATAGAAAGTCTTTACGAAGGGCTGCTGGAGAAATCCCCACTCCCCTCTAGCAGCTAATCCACATACATCCCATAATAGGTTGATCCCAAGGCAGACAGAAACAAAAGAACAATCGGATACAGACATTAACAATGACAAACCCCACACCCCACATGTCTGTCTTTCATTCCCAGTGACGGTAACTACCGTCATACTCCCTCTCCCAGATAACGCAGCTCATAATGAAAGGATTTCATAGGGGGAAAAGACTGAACAGGTACTGGTCTATGTCAAAGGCAAAGGATTCTGCACACATCCCAGAAAAACTCAAATCGAAAATAGTGTTACCCCAATTGGGACTTTAGAGGCAGATAGAAAAAATAATAAGAAGGTATGACAAAAAGTAAATAAAACGTACCAAAGTTGTATTATTGTACAATCTAAAAACATGACCATAAGGTCAGATAATAAATCCCATCATAAAACCACATAACATGATGACACGTATTGTTGTAAATGGAGAGCACCCTGAAACTCGGATCTGTTGGGACACTAGGCTGGCCAACACGGTGTAGGAGGCCAGATTCTTAGGGTTGTTCACCAAGCAACCCAATGCGTTTCGGAGACAAGTGTTTATTCCTTCCTCGGTGGTAGAGAAGGATGCAAAGATAAAGGGTCATCATAAATAAAAGAAACAAATGCATGACAATAGCATACTCCAACAAGCTGTATTCGCATGCCCAGAAAGCCGATGTAGATGTAGCCTAGCTGTAAACCCCTGGGACTGTAAGCAGCAATAAGAATGGTTTACCCATTAAGGGAAATTATAGCAAACAGGTCAGCAAATATAGGTGTGATGGGTGATGGAGGTCTGCCGTATGCCAAAGTGGAAGGATTTCAGCAACAGTGCTCCTGATGCATACTCGCCATAGGGAGCTTTCCGATCATGAGACCACCGTGACAGCCAATCTCAGCGGTCACATGACCTGAATGCCCATCGCTGCCTCCTAGCTTTTAGAACTCCTAAAGTGTCGGGCGGGTTAATAAACTTTATTTTATTTGTATAATGCAAAAATGTCAGTCCCAGACTCTAGCCACCCATCTCTAGCCACTCTGTGCGGCCTATGCATGTCAGTGTACAAAGCAGATGCACATCATTGCGTATTCCCATTGGGGGAGCCCACATTCTGCAGTGGCTCCATACAGAGTCTGCTAGTAAAAGGAGCCACTGCAGAAGTGGATGTTATGTTTATAGAAAGAAAAAAAAAGAATCATGTACTAAAAAGAAGATAAAAGTAAAGAGACCCAACAAATTGTAAGTAAGGCGATGTGATATGCACTTTTTTCAAAGAGGTTTAATGACATTCCATCTATCTATTGATACCCCTAAATGCCAACCCTTTACTATCCCTAAAGTAACCCCTAAAAGTCTGTATGTATCAGACACCAAAAGTACGCAATCCATCCAACTAAATCTAGGAACCGAATTAAACTGATTGACCTTGGTATTGGTCATTAGTCTCCAGAAGATTGTGTTCTTTATCACACACAGACACAGCTCACAGATGCGTCCAGCAATCCTTTATATGTCACAAGAAAATAAATAAATAAATAAAAAAATAACGACAAAGGCACATAGGCAGCTGTGATAGTACAAGAGACAAAGAGGTTCCTGAAAACAACGTATGTGAAATAAATAGGAGATAACATATTGGACTTACATGTGTAAAATCTGTGATACTGGCTTCCTTTTGTATCTGGAAATCATTCTAGTCACTTATTCACGACTCCAAGAAGCCTGCATTGTAAAGACATATACATGTTAGATTGCAATTACAATGCATGTCCTTTCATTTGTGCTCTTAGTTTCCATATGTATCCTCACCTTTAATGTCAAGGAACAACTGCACTATATGTGCCCATTGACCACGGGTTGCAACTCTACTATACAATTATTTTCTACAATGATGAGGGATCGCTAGTCCTTGTTTCTTGTCTAATGGTGGCCAAAAATGAAACCATTACATAAATGACGGTATTTTCATGAGATTTACTATCTGACTGTAAACACATTCGAAGGATTGAAACAATTGTCCAATGTGCCATGCATTTAAAGTGGAACTTTAGTCAGAAATAAATCCTGCTAGATCACTTCAGGCTGTCCCCTTTTGCAGTTATAGCTATGTAAAATATTAAAAATAAGTGCCTATACTGTTTAAAATCCAGTAATACACTGTCTCACCCTGCTCTGCACATGCTCAGTTTCTCTGTATTTTCCAGCACTTTCCCTAAAATGTAGAGACCAATCTGCTGACAGCCTAAAGATTTACTGCTGCTCAGGGGCTCTGGGCTTCAGCAAAATGGCAGCTTCCAGCAAGAAGAAACAGGAGCAATGCTGGAGGCAATTTACAGCACACTGATTTTGGTAGCATAATTAATTAATAATAATTATTATTATTAATGAGGAATGTATCTTCCTTTCTAAAGAACATTCTTTTTATCCAAGTAGTTATGGGTAAGGGTCCACTTTAACAGTCATATCCAATAGCCTTCTTTCCTATGTCTCTGTATCCTATAATGTGTCTGTACAGCTTTCTGTAGCATTTCATTCATTTTTTTTGTTTTTTTGTAAATTTTAGCTCAGGAAATCCAGACTTACATTTAATGTGTAGACAGCTTCCTTGAAAATCCACCCTTCTGGGTTGGTTCCCTAACTGCTCCTGCCCCGGACCACCCCCCCCCCCCCCCCAATTTATGGCTGTCTCCTTTGCCATGCCGGCTGCAAAGGAGACAACCGTGCGGCATGTTCCCAGCTGGGGCTGTGTGTGTCCATGGAAACACAGAGCACCCGGAAAGCCATGTCTCTGCTTCTTCCCCTCACCCCCCACCTCCTGACAGACAGATACAGGAGTCAATCACTCCCCTGCCCTGACCTCCCTTCTTCAGCCAGGAAGTTCTGGGGAATGGTTGGGATCATGAAGGACCATGGTGGCAGTGACAAGGACAGCAGGTAAGTGTTAGGCCTCATTCGCATTGGATGAATCTGTGTCCCATGTGATGGCCATGTTTACCCACACTGGGATGAAAAGGTGTTCAATGCATCCACCTGTGGGCAATGCTATTGTTGTTCATTGTAAGTAGCTGCATGGACACAGCTGTCGCTTCCAATGTCACATCCATTTAGGTGCTTTAAGCCCCGTATACACGATCAGATTATCGAACGATCTGTCGTCCGTTTTTTGTGGCATGCTAGTCTGATGTGGAAAGTGAAGAGGTTATTTTCATACGAATTTTCCCGTACGACAGAATTCTACTTCAGAAGTAATGTCATGTGTTGGATTGCTTTGTATGTGTTCTTTCATCTCTGAGCATGCCTGGTCTTAAGATTTTTTTGGACGAAAACTGTACTAATTAAAGGAAAATCGGACGTTGTGTTGACATACGATAAAAATTTTATAGCCTGCGCATCCAGATTTTGTTGTCCGAAAATCCGTAATCGGCTGTCGAAAGCACCATACTAACAATCCAAAAATCGGCAGATCGTTTGTCGGATGAAATTTCCCTTTCGATTTTCATATTGTGTACGGGCCTTTAGGGGCTGCACCTGCAGCTGTTCGGATGTCACATTGGGAGCAGCAGCTGTGCCTTTGCAGCTGCTTAGTCCCAATTGACAGCAATGGGGATGCCTGGAACACCTGTGTATCCCTGTGCAGGTAAACATGGCTGTCACATAGGGCATGGATTCATGCACCCAGTGTGAACAAGGCTTTAGGGGAGAGGTTGCTTAGCACAAGCACTGCTGTGAATACAGTAGGTAAAATGCTGAGCCTTTAATACTATATGAAAGAGGAAGGAAACTTCCATCCTTAAATTTTACATATAGGTAAACCTATAATAAGACCTACCTATAGGTAGTGTAACTATCTCCTAAACATGCACCTTTAGGAGTTATTTACTGTACATGCAGACAGTGACATCACTGGAGCATACACTCTGAAGGAATGCCCACTTTTGCCATTCCTTCAGAGCCCTGTGCCCTGACCAGCGGGTGACTTCATTACGGCTTTGGCCAGTCACAGAGCCAGAGTCAGCGAACCCGGAAGCAAGACGGGTGAAGATGGAAGCCGTCTCCAGCGATGACATTGCATCGCTGGAACGCTTCGTTTTCAGGTAAGGTTCACATAATGTGCTAGTATGCAATGCATACAAGCACATTATGCCTTTGCCTTGCAGGTAAGAAAGAAAAAAACGTGCAGTGGTTTAAAACCGTTTTAAAGTAGAACCCAAAGCATTTTTTTTTTCATTTTGGATAGAGTAGGGCAGAGTTATAACCCTGGTTAGTTTTTTTGTTGCCATCTGTGTCCCCTTGGGGAGATTTCCCTTCATTTCCTGTCCCATAGCCAAACAGGAAGTGAGGGGAAATCCCTGCCAAGTTAGAAGAGCCCTAGTTGTTTCCCACTGGAAGATGTTCCCTCTAATCCTGTTTGGGAGATCTCAAGGGAATTCTTTGGGGACCCCTAGGTCACCAAAACTAGTGTACCCATTGAAGGGTTTCCCCTCTATTACTTTTCTAGGGAAAACCCAAAATTTGGATATTTTTTTTACTTTCACTTTCAATGGTAATGGTAAACAGGACAAATAGAGAGGGAGAATCTCCTTAACGGGGGCACAGACAGCAATAAAAACTGTAAGGGAGTCTCATCTCTCTCCTGCCATCCAAAACAAAAAAAAAGTTTTGCCTTTAGTTATAGATTAAGTCGTTTTACAACAGACTGTAAGCAGGCAGGCCATTAGCACAGAAGAGACCTGCAATACTGCAATAAAATAGATGTACCTGCCCTTCACTTCCTGTCCCATAGCCAAACAGGAAGTGAGAGAAATTCCCTGCCAGGTTACAAGATTCCTGGATGTTTCCAGAACTAGTGTTCCCATTGGAAGATTTCCCATCTATTCCTGTTCGGGGGAGAAACCGTAAAATTTGATTTATTGTCTTTTACTTTTGATCATAACAGTAAACAGGACCAATAGTGAGGGTGGATCTCCCTAACGGGGCCACTGACAGCAATAAAGTCTGACAGGGGTTCTAATCCCTCTCCACTTTATCCAAAACTAAAAACAAAAAGGTTGCCTTTGGATGTCAGGGGTCACACGTGAGTGGCCATAAATCAGGAAAGGGAAGCAGCACTGTACTGCAGGCAGGACTGGACACACCCAGTGGTGAGTGGGGACACCCATAAAGATAAGGTGATTGGGGACACATCATGTCAGGACTTCTCATATATGAGAGTCTATATCAGACTCCACATATCAGTGACAGATCATGTTTGGGTGGTGTGATCCTTTCCTCTGATTTCCTACAGGCTGTGACACTCTACCATACAATTCACACGTCTATCACAGAGCTGCTGCTGCTCTCATCCTGGAACCATTACACACAGAAGATCGGTCCATGAAGAAATGTCCCCCTGCTCCACCCCCCACCCGTACATTCGCTCCGGGATAACATTCTCACCATCTCCTGCTGTCAGGTCGCCGTCAGGACGCGCCATAGTCGTCATGACAGCCGGAAACGTCAGCATGTGTGCGCCGCCTCTAGTCACATGTTCCTCCAGGAGGCGCTGGGTGATGATGTCACCCTAGGAAATCCCTATGGAGTGTGTGTAATGTGACAGCTGAGGAGGGAACCCAGCGCAGGTAGGTGTACAGGGGACTTCAGGATTAATTATTGTTCTTTATGGAGTTCTATTGATGATTCCTTTATGATATGTTTTCTTTTCTTCAACGCTATTAGATATACTTATGTAAAAATTGAGGGTGGAATCAGCTAAGACTTGGGCAGACAGAATCTGGAGCAGCTGTGCCTGGCAGCCAATCAGCTTTTAGCTCAAGTTTGCCCGGTGCAAAAGAAAGTTAAAGCGGAGCTCCACCCAAACGGGGAAGCTCTGCATGTTTGCTTTCTCCCCCCCATCTGCTGCCACATTTGGCACCTTATGGGGGGAGCGGGTACCTGGGTTTGACAGGTACCCTCTTCCATTTCTGTCTGACTTTGCCACAGCAAAGTCAGACAGAAGTTCGGCCCTCTTCCTCCTTCCCCTGCCATCGGATCATTCATAAAGAACATCGTGCTTCGTAAATACGCAGTAGGGAACCGGCTTCACTGCCCATTTCCCTTAGCCGAGATGGTAGCGCCAGCACCCAAGAGCCAATTGAAAAGGGGTTTCTCAACCAGGGTTCTGTGGAACCCTAGGGTTCCTCCTGAGGTTGCTAGGGGTTCCTTGAGCAATGGGCAATTTCTGCCTCTCAGATAAGTTCCCAATGACACCATTGTTCCTTTTAGCTATCTGTAAGAGGGTAATTCTTCCCAATGATGACAAGAGTAAGGAGCATTCTTCCCACTGACTGTCACACTAATGTGTCATGAGTTGAAGAGTTTTTTAATTCTTAGCAGGAGTTCCCCGAGACCAGAAATGTATTTCAAGGGTTCCTCTGTGTTGAGAAAGGCTGATCTAGGGTGAAGACACCGATGGATTCGTGGACTGGTACGTTTAAAAAAATAAAATAAAATACAATTTAAAAAATCAGCAGCGTATGGCTGACTTTACATTTTTTTTTAAGGAGCCTTGAACTCCGCTTTAAGTCATTTTACAACAGACTGTGAGCAGGCAGGCTATTAGCACAGAAGAGACCTGCAATATCGAGATAAAATAGATCTACCCACCTGCTTGCAGTCTTCTGCTGAATGTAAACTAATCTGGGCATGGGCAGCTTAGAGTACATCGCTGGCACAGTCCCTGTGTGCCTGGACGACAGACTCCTACGTATCTGAGTTAAGCCATCCCACGCCGACAAGTGGGGATGTCCAGAGACTTGCACCCAGGGAGAAGATGCCACTGCTAGCAAAGGACTCGGTCCATTAGAGAGGAGGTAAGTACACTATACTATCAAAAGCACACCCCTCACCAACCAAACTCTCTCGTCCATGTCTCTATGGACTTTGTTTTGTGCATTTGTCCAAATCATTTGGTGGAAGGGGGATTATGGTGTGGGTAGGGCTGGGCGATTTTGCCTAAAAAAAAAATCTTCGATTTTTAAAGAAAAATTTGAGTTTCGATTCGATTTTCGATTTTTTTTTTTCCAATGCACTTAAAAAATGACTGCAGACATCAGATATAGTGTCAAAAGTGCAACTTTATTTCTATTTTAACTCCTCAAGAGTTAAAATGCGTAGAATTTTTTGACTGTGTTGTTCTTTTAATAGACTACTAGACATTAGAGAGTAAAAGAAGACGCGGGGGCGTCGCGCTGAGCGGGGAGGGAGGAGAGCTCACTGTGTTGAGGGAGGACTGAGGAAGGAGAAGCGCTGTATATGTGTGTCTGACTCTGACGGACCACCGCCGCGCCTGGATGTTGTGACGTCAGCTGCGGGCGGTGCGTGTGCGATGCGGGAACAGGCTGCGAATTCGCAGCCTTCCCGCATCGCATAAGTGTGAACCGGACCTTATGCGATGCGGGAAGGCTGCGAACTCGCAGCCTGTTCCCGCATGGCACACGCACCCCCGGCAGTTCACACTGCCATATGCGATACGCTGGGGGTGTCAGCCTCGGTTCACATTTATGCGATGCGGGAAGGCTGCGAATCCGCAGCCTGTTCCCGCATCGCACACGCACCCCCGGCAGTTCACACTGCCATATGCGATATGCTGGGGGTGTCAATGTAATCTTAACGACACCCCCAGTTTGATCGCATATCGCAGTGCGATCGTGCAGTTCGCACAGGATCGGATCCCACAAGTGTGAACCGCTGTGCGACCCGATCCTGATGCGGCTTCCAAAAAGGGTCCTGTGCGAGTTTGCTGCGGATGCGGGTGCGAATTTAGTCATACAAAGTGTATGGCTAAACTCGCACCGCACAGCCGATCGCATGTAATGAAGGAGCAGTGCGCTCCGACATTACATGCGAACCCGGCACTCGCAGTAGTGTGAACCGGGGGTGAAACGTTTTTTTTTTTTTTTTTTATTAAACTTGACCTTTTTTTGGTTTGAAACGTTTTTTTTTTTGTTTAACTCGAGTTTTTTTTTTTTTTTTTTTTGAGTTCTACTGCTTTTTATTTAGTATGTTTGTTTTTTTGAAAATGCTGCAGTAAGAAGAATTCAGACTTTATTACATGTTTTATATTCAATGTCCATGTCTCATTACAAGTTAACTTGGTGTCTTCAGCTTTAGGAAGATGCAAAGTGTGTTCATATCACTGGGAATATTGGTTCCAAAATGGGATTACCACTTCAGTTTTAGCCGACCTAGATAGTTTTCCCTCATTTCCACCATCCCTGGTTGTCCACATTGTATGCCACGTCATATGCTGTTCTCCATACTAGCCACCTACTAGCCACCGAACTCCCCACCGCCGCGCCTGGATGTGACGTCAGCTGCGGGCGGTGCGTCTGTACAGGCCGGGGCTGCGGCGCGCTGTGATAGGTACAGACAGTCTCCCCGGCCTGGATGTGACGTCAGCTGCGGGGCGGGCGGTGCGTCTGTACAGGCTGGGGCTGCGGCGTGCTGTGATCATCACAGCGTGCCGCAGCCCCGGCCTGTACAGACGCACCGCCCGCCCCGTAGCTGACGTCACATCCAGGCCGGGGAGACTACCTATCACAGCGCACCGCCCGCCCCGCAGCTGACGTCCCATCCAGGCGCGGCGGTGGGGAGTTCGGTGGCTAGTATTGTACAAAAAACTCGAGTTTAACAAAAAAAAATCGTTTCCAACCAAAAAAATCGATTAAATCGATTTATCGCCCAGCCCTAGGTGTGGGGTTGTTTTTCAGGGGTTGGGCTTGGCCCCTTGGAACTCTTAAGGCATCAGCATACCAAGACATTTTGGACAATTTTATGCTTCCAAATTTGTGGGAACAGTTTGGGGATGGCCCCTACCTGCTCTAACATGACTGTACACCAGTGCACAAAGCAAGGTCCATAAAGGCATGGATGAGAGAGTTTGGGGTGGAGGAACTTGACTGGCCTGCACAGAGTCCTGACCTCAACCCGATAGAACATCTTTGGGATAAATTAGAGCAGAGACTGCAAGTCAGGCCTTCATGTCCACATCAGTGCCTGACCTCACAAATGCACTTCTGGAAGAATGGTCGAACATTCCCATAGACACACTCCTAAACCTTGTGGACAGCCTTCCCAGAAGAGTTGAAGCTGTTATAGCTGCAATGGGTGGGCCAACTTAATATTGAACCGTACAGACTAAGTCTGGGATGCCATCAAAGTTCATGTGCATGTAAAGGCAGGTGTCCCAATACTTTTGGTAATATAGTGTATATTTCTTTTAGTTCTGCTTTAAGCTGTGAAAATGAAAGCTAGAAGTTGATTGGTTGCCATGCACAGCTTGCTTCAGGTTATATGTGCTCAAGTTTTAGTAAACCCCCCTCCATGTGTGTTAGACCTTCTCCACTTTTTAGGAAAAGATCTATGTTCTCCCACCCATACCTCCCAAAGTTCTGAGATTGTAAAGGGGAACCCAATCACTAAGCTTTAACATGTTAACAAGTAACTTCAGTCACCCCCTCTTCCATTTTTTTTTTATAACCCCCCCCTCCCCCCTTTCACACCAAAGGACCAATCGGGCCCGCCTGTCGGTTTCTCAGGCGGACCTGATCCTACCACCCATTGTTCTCTAAGGGGTGGCAGATGTCAGCAGACATGTGTCCACTCTTCCCCGCCGGCATCCAAACCGGTTCAATAAAAACAGACGTATAGGGATACATTCTTCATCCGTCTGGAGGAGCGAATGACAGTCAGGTGGAAATTGATATGCAGTCCATTTCTATCCAACCGCCCCATAGAGAGCAGTGGGCTGTGTCCGCTCCGCTATGCAGGTGGATCCGCTTGGACTGATTCCGCCCCATGTGAATGGGCCTTACCTGTTATGGTAATTTATTCTTGATTCAAACACACACACCTGGCCAGCTGCTACGCCTCCATCTTGGTCCTCCTCAGATATTAGAAGCCAGCTCTCAATGATGCATGCTAGTTCTGTTCACCAGCTGCTGCGTGTCTGCTCTTGCAACCTCCTGAGAATTTATGACAGGGTAATCCCAAGAGGCTGCAGGAAAAGGGACATGTCATTCTTATGGTGGCAGGAGCAGACCAAAAAAAATGTAAATACACAATGAAAAAAATAAAAAATGGCAATTTACATTGCAGAGGGGGGGGGGGTCAGTACAAGGAGGCATATTTGCTCTGGAAGGTTACAGACAGTGTGCTGTAGGGTCATTTTTTATTTAGTAATGATGAAGACTCCTGAACAATGTGACTTTAAAAAAAATAAAGAACAAAATGGGGATGGGAGCCAGGCAGGGGGGTGGTGGTGGTGGCCTAAAATTGGGCTGCAAGCAAACAGGATGTGCTTTTAGTATCTCTGTTCTCACCGACCATAATGAAGTAATAAGCAGAAGGCCCATTTTTATAATTTACTATGATCAGCCTCAGCGAGAAGAGGATACTACAAAGCTGATTAAAGTTGAACTCTTGATGGGTATTAAATACACAAATGAATGCAGCTTTTTAATCATTAACACATGCACAAAGTGTAAGTAGCTGAATTTTATCTGCTATCAGCCTCTTGTACTCCTTGTATAGCAGATCTGGAGTGTGAGAGGGACAAGCAGCATAGGAGCCAATCACTTTATGTGCTAACAAAAAATACAGAAAGATGGCATACAACAAACTTTACAATTCATATTGAAAAATAGAAAATAGGTACAATGTTTGGATCTAAAATTGGATCTCTAAGGATAAAATATTCCAATATAAAATCTTGGTGTCTGTCCCTTCATAGTCTATATATACCAAATAAAATAGAACATCTGAGTTATATGTAGGCTCGACGCGTTTCTTGGACCTCCGTCCATTCATCAGGAGCTTTGGATACATGTAATGTATCTAGAAAAAGAGGGGATTTACATTATAATACATTATTGTATCAGAATATCGAAAATAGATAAAGGAAATCTGATTCAAAATATAATATAAAATAATACCTTGACTGATCTCAAAGGTGCAAGCCAAAACTGGCGAAGGAGAAAGAAACCCAAGTGACATATGCTGAACCGAATGCACTGGCAGCAGGGTGCTCAAATAGAATATAAAAGTGAGTGAGTGAACTGTGGAAGAAGGCTTAACTCTGCACTCTGTATGCAGCACGCCCCCGAACTCTTCACGTAGCGCACCCCTGAACTCTGCACTCTGTACGTAATGCACTCCTGATATTTAATGCCCCTTTAAGAGCTTTCCACTCTTAGGGAAATTTGACCTCACCCAGTATTTGATGCGGTGTGGAGGGTGTGTGTGGGGGTTGTGGTTGAGTTACTTCACCTATTCTGAGAAAAAAAGCCCTGCATAGAAGTAAGTGTAATTAACATATTATACTCCTCCTTCTTCATTTCTCTTTTCAGTTATATCACCTGGAACACTCATTTCACAACATAAGAAAAAAAATGTATAAGTACCACTTTTTGGAATTATATTAAATATGCTTGTATTTGTTCGTTGTGAAAAAAAAATAATTTCTGTATTTCAGAAATGGACACGCAACGAAAATTATTGGTTGTGGAAGATTTTGTAGAATACCATCTTTTCCTGGTACATGATGAAGATGGTGATGCTGAGAAGCACAAACATATTCTGCTGCAATATCTAGAGCAGATACTAGCCCAACTTGCTCCTCTACTGGCTAGCTACATTTGGCAAAATCAACCATTTAACCTTAGGTTGAAATCAAAGAAAGGTAAGTTGGTGTCCCTCTATGCTATCGTGACACTTTGGGGTTGATTTACTAAAACTGGAGAGTGCAAAATTTGGTGCAGCTCTACATAGAAACCAGTCCGCTTCCAGGTTTTTTTATTTTTTTTTTTAAAGCTTAATTGAACTAGCTGAAGTTAGAAGCTGTTTGGAGTTGTAAAAGCAGAAGGTTTTTTATCTTTATGCATTAAGATAAAAAGTCTTCTGTGTGTAGCAGCCTCCCCAGCACCCCCTAACACTTACCTGAGCCCTACCTCTGTCCCTGGGCCGTCCGGGACTCACGCTCCTGATTGGCCGAGACACAGCAGTGACGCCACTGGCTCATGTGGTTGTCAGTCAAAGTCAGTTAGCCTATCAGGAGAGAGAGACACATGGAACTGTAGCTCGGCTCGGGTGCCCCCTGTGACAGACACGGGTATCAGATCCTTTCTCACTAACTCGGGTGCCCCCTGTGACAGACACGGGTATCAGATGCCTTTCTCACTAACTCATAACAAAGGACCAGCCAATCTCACACCACGCTGTCAGTTACGTAACAATGTCACTCCCTGCTGCACCCTGCACAAAGTTTTTCCAGCTCGTGGGACCACAATCTAGGTGCCTGATTGTCATTGGGCTTATTAAGCAATTAACCCTTTAATTGGCATCACCCACTTTGGGGAAACTCATAATTTTAGCAATACCAATTATAATTTTAGAATAATCGTCTGTAACACACACTGTCACCACAGACAGGTACCGTATGTTCATAGGATTTATCCTATACAGTAGCACTCTTCAAGAGACAGGTTTTTTATTAGCTAATGCTTAAGGGCAAGGTAACACTTTTCAAAATATGGTTTTAATAATGAAAAGGTCAAAGTTGGTGCAAATAAAATATTTACAGAAAAAAGGTGTTTAAAAGAAAGAGACATAATTCAGCAATAGCAAAATAAGGTAGAATTGAGGAGGAAGAATACTTGCAGTCAATGTCCTGGGTGTTATCGGGGTTCAGTCGATGAGCCAGGTTTTATCGGTTCTCAAACTTGACAGATGTTCCTTCTTTGATGGTACCATGAGAACTCTCTACTGGTTAGGCATTTTCCTTTTTCACTGGGATCAAATGGGTGTTGACAGATGCTCCCGACGAATAAAATGGAGTGTCCATGGGCTGTCCTGGGTTTAGGACAATATCAGGTCCCTCCTCTACAGACAGTTTTATACCACTATTCATATCTTCCAAATGTACCAGCTGCATTCTTAAAACTGATTATTGTTCAGCATTGAATTTCGCGTACAGAGATATTAAACGCAGGGTAGCTCAGATAAACTTGTCACCCAGGGAATATCTGACAGCTATCTACCCTTCTATATGTGCTAGTGTGGTCATGTATGACCCTATTTCAGTCAGTACGACATTTCTGATTTAAATATATACTTATTAATGTGTCATGTTCTTGTCTGAGTTTATGAATCATGTGTGGATTTGTTAAGTTTTGAATTGGGCAGAGCTCTCTGATTGCCTTTTACGATCCCCATTAGCTCTGGGTATCCTTTATGGATGGTCATAGTTTTGCCAGGACTCAGTTAGCTGTTTACAGCTCTGCACAGCCTAAGCGCTGGTTTCTGATGTCTCTGAGTTGAGATAACAGCTGTTTTGAAGTGTAAAACCTATTTATTCCATGAATTAGAGGAGGAGGGAGGGGGTAATATCACTGCGGCAATGTGTAACTGTTCTGCAAGACAGTCATGGCTGATCTATGATATGATTTTTTTAAAATGACATTTAATAAAGTTTTTTTTGTTGTTGTTTTTTTGTTTTGTTTAGGTAATACTCCTGCTCATATTGGAGGAAAAACACATTTTGGTGACAACATTGAAGATGAGTGGTTCATTGTTTATCTTATTAAACACATTACAAAAAAGTTTCCAGAACTAGCAGCCAGGTACTGTGCTTTTTTTTTTTTTTAGCTAGCTGTATTGCTGTCATTGCTTAATGCTGTAATGCTGGTCACTGAATGGATGATGTGGCACATATTAGAAGAGACTTTTTGGTCATATTTATTGATGAGGGAAGGCTGTCCCAGACATGCAATCTGAACAAAGCGCATATTTCTACAGTGTTTACTAGTCTCTCTGCAAAGTATGAAGTGTCATTTCTCTTTGCTGTCTAGTTCCTTCGTTATAAGCATGAGCATTTCTGACACATTTTCCTGACACCAAGAGCTAAACAGGTGTGGGGAGGGAGGTTCAGCACACAACTTGTGATTGACAGCCACAGCTCTTTTCCTGTGTGCTGTATAAAGAGGGGGGGGGGCTGTCTTTTCCCTTCCCTTCTCTCCAATCAGCTCTCAGAGCTCTTGTACAGTGTGTAACTGCAGCCCTCCACCCCCTGCTTTGTGAGTCTGAAAAATAATTTTCATCTCTGAGTTTTACGGGGATATAAAGGACAAATGGCTGCAGATAAACAAGTACAATGAATGTAGGAGGATTTGTTTCATCTCTGTGTATCACCTGAGGACAGTCACTTTACTGGGTATATAAGAGTGTTTAAAACCACTTTAAAAGCTGATAGACCGCATGACAAAAAAAATCGAATGCATCTCAAAAGTTTACATCTTTAAAATTCTGAGTTAAACAATAAAATTATTACCAAAACCTCAAATTTTCACTTTTTCTTTAGATGTAATGTATGTTATAGTGACAATTTACTTCAAGAACATTGATGAACTGACATCTCATGTCAATCATTTCTTCATTCCCTCCCCTCCCAAGAAATTCTGAGTACATTCACTTTTCTAAAGAGGGTTTGAATTCTTTATTTAAAGTGGAACTATGCTTACCTTGAATCCAGAAGTGGCCACGGACATCTTCGGGCAGCTGGCTTCCAGGTCCCGAACGCTGTCTTTGGCCGGGCAGAGATGACGTGCGCAGGGGTTCCATCAGATTCGGCCTTGCCGAATTTGTGCAGTGAGCTGCTGTAAATGAGCGGACAGGTAGGGAAGAAGCTTTAATGCAGAAGAGACAAAGCATGTCTCTTCTGCATTAAAAACCTTGTCTGCCTGCCAACTTTCAATTCCAAGCCTACACTTCCACTTTAAGCCCTGCACACCCGAGACCCGCTTTCCAATGAAAGCTGCTTGTTAATCAGCAAGGCATTCTCACTGGACATGGAGCCAACGTGCGAGTGGGGCTTATATCCCAAATTTAAGTAGTTGAAGCCTCAATTGCATAAAAAAAAATAATTTTAGATGTCTTTGAAAAAAAAAAAAAAAAGAAGAAATAGCAGTCACTTTGTGGCGCCTGTTTTTTTAACAATTGTTTTGAGTAGATTGCTACTTTCTGCTTTATATTAAAACACAGAATATAAGAGCTTGTACGTTTTCTATCTTACATAGAGTTGAAGATAATGATGGAGAATTTCTTTTAATTGAAGCAGCGGATTTCTTGCCCAAGTGGCTGAAGCCGGAAAATAGCTGCAATCGGGTAAGTAATGTGATGATTGACATCTCCTTTGTGCAGTGGTGCCTTTAAGAAACATTTAGTACAAAATCAAATACCAATTATTAACCAACATTTGCATAAAACATTGCAGGTGTTCTTTTACCATGGAAAGTTGTGTATCATCCCACTGCGGCAGGATGAAGCCGACCTGCCTGACCCATCATCCAATATCACTGTACTGCAAGCTTTGAAACTCCTTTCTGCACACCCAGATGGTTTTCTGGCACCAGAGTCCATTACAAAGGCAATTGAAAGGCGAATTAAAGGGTATATACTTGTGTAATAATTTGTTATATATTTTAATATTCCCTATCTTCTTATACCACTGTTCTTGAAAATGAAAAAAGGCAGCTGCCAAAGTATTCATACAGTAGGATAAAAAACTTTAACGCGTTGTCAGTGGCACTCAAATTACTTCCCTGGATCATTCACATACAGCATTTATTATAATTGATTATAACTGGAGACACAGTGCAAATAAAAGCAATCTGTCTATCTTTAATTCATGTATTCACATTCAAAGAAAGAGTTTAAAGCAGAACTAAACCCATCAATTTAAAGGATAAGTTCAGTTTTTGGAAAAAAATAATAAATGCACATTTTTTTGCAGGTAAAAAAATGTGCATTTGTTATTTATTTCTTTTTTGGAACCTGTAAAGCATTGCACCTGCGATCAGCAGATCACTGGTGAAATGCAGGTAAGCAGATACACTGACAGGAAGCATGAATGAACTACCACCGCGCTCCACAGTGCCTTGGTAGTTCATGGAAAACGACATAAATGCAAAAAGAGTACAGCGCAATCTTCTTTCTGAAAAGGCTGCTGGACCATGTTGTTTCAGTGTTTCAATCAGTGACGCGGCCAGGTGGGCGGAGCTCCGCTCTGACATGTTTTTTTAAATTGTGGCAGGTAGCTGGGAGATAGAAGAACCCCGCCAGCTGTCACAGCGGGGATCAGGGACGTGCGGGGGCTGGTCTGTTGTAACATGTTACATGGTGCACCCAGAATATGGATGTAACCTGTTACAAAAGGTGAACTGATCCTTTAACAATTTCAAAAAGCATTTCTGTTTGTGGCATGTGCTGTTAAACCATCAAATGGCTGGTGTCATAACTGATCACATGTGCAGGATCATGGCAATTGAAGATGAAACAGGGGCCAAGATGGCGGCTTCATTGGCTGAAAACAATAGGAGGAGTTAGATCGGCTTTAAAGCAGTGTTCCAGCTGTGGAAAAAAAAGAATTAAAATTCAGCAGCTACAAATACTGTAGCTGCTGACTGTTACTATATAGACACTTACCTGTCCAGGGAGCCCACGTTGTCAGCACCCCAGCCGATTTTTGGATCGACTGCCGGTGCTGCCGCCGCCATTCATTCTAAGGTAAACCAGCAGTGAAGCCTTTCGGCTTCACAGCCGTTTCCCTACTGCGAATGTGAAAAGCGTGCTGTGCATTCTTATTGGCTCGGCGGGGGAAGGAGAAAGGGGACGGAACTACCGAGGGATGGTGCCGTGATGCTGTCTCCTGGAAGTGGGGAAGGGTACATGTCAAAAACAGGTACCCATTCCCCCCCTCCCCCCCTGGAAGGTGCCAAATGTGGAGGGGGGGAGGAAGCAGATGAGTGCAAGTTCCACTTTTGGGTGGAACTCCGCTTCAAATGCTGGCTGTAAGTACCCTAAGCATTCTGAGTTTTCCAGGATGAAAAAAAATCCCACATGCATTCAGAATTATAAAGACCTCCAATTCTATTGTGTGCTTCCATCATTATCTAATCGAATCTAGCAGCTGGAAGACTGCAAAGGAAACAAGCTTTACTTTGTGACAGATATATAATGATTCAGTCAGTAGTATGAGAGATTTAATGCCCAAAACTACAGTTCAAATGTTAGTTGTTTGTGTTTGTTTTTGTTTTTTACTAGAATGGTTAATGGTTAAATCTTTTGTCAGGTCTTTATTGCTGTCAGGTCATTGTTACGAAAATTTCTCAAACGGGGACAGTGATGGCAAAAAGAAGAAGGAAAAAAAAAAAGCTGACAGAGGTTATAACCCTTCTCCACTATCCATAAATTGGAGTTGGGATTTGATACTTACAGCAAGAAGTCTGCTATATATAGTATGAATTAAGTGCCCCTCAAACAAAAAGAAAATGACCTAATACTGCTCATAAACCCAGTCATTTTCTAGCTATTTCAACCAGATTTGAAGGTACGAAAACCATACAGATCAAGGCAGCCTGCCTAAGTGTAATATGGTTTTGATTGGTGCTAGGGTACATTGATCTGTCCGTTTCTGTGAAATTGTCTTAAAATGACTTTGTGTATGTGTAGCATTAAAGCCTAAAATGTAAAACGCATCAAAAATTGAAAGAAAGTGTCCATTGTTTTGCTTATTGTTCATTGTCATTGATTGTTTAGATATCCTGAAAAAATGAAGGAATCACTCCATCAAGCTCATTGCTTTGTGCCAGCTGGGATTGCAGCAGTATTAAAGGAGCGCCCACAGTTGTTGGCAGCAGCAGTGCAAGCATTTTATCTCCGAGATCCTTTAGACCTTAAAGCCTGCAGGACCTTTCGTCATTTCCTGCCTGATACACGTGTGCTGACATCAGTATGGATTACGTATATTATTTTTAGTTTAACTGGTATTAATGTGTCTTGACTCGTGAATATTCTGCTTCTTAAGGTGTACTTTATACTTCAATTTTTGTTGTGTCTAGGATGGGGAGGAGCATTCTGGGAGAATGGTGTCCATCTAATGCAGACAGGGAAAGAGTATTTCCTATAGTACAATGTTATCAATAAATGTACTATATGAGGATTGAGCAGTTAAATTTACAGACAAGGTTAAGAATGCTGGCCATTTTCTATGAAACAAGAACTATGGATTTGTGGGTGTTCATGCTGGTTTGATCATTGATATGGAGCTGTATTTGTATTGCACTTGTTATCATTAACTGCTTTTAGGATTGTACATTTCGGGTAAATCACAAGGTGAGAGACAGAAGCAGGATGCTCGCTTGTATGCAAGATGTGTACACACAGCTTAGAGCAGAGGTCTTCATACTATGGCCCTCCAGTTGTTGAGGGACTACAATTCCCATCATGCCTAGTCATGTATGTGAATGTCAGAGTTTTACAATGCCTCATGGGATGTGTAGTTCTGCAACAGCTGGAGGGCCGTAGCTTGAGGATCCCCGGCTTAGAGCATGTAGCCCAGATACCAGGTTTACATGACAGTTGTCCTCTCTGGGCCAGCATCTACATACTGACTCTGGATGATGCCCAAAAAAATATAGCTTCATCCTTCTGGTTAGAAAGGTTTATTAAGGTACTGTCAGGGAGTCTACTGCGGCCTCTGTGACTGGTAATAAATACCTGTATTTGTTGAACTTACACATTAGCTAATATGCATGCAAACTAAATTAACAAATATATCTAAACCAGTCTTTTCCATCATCAATCTTCAGGTTCTTATAAAACATGGATGTACAGTAAATACCTGCAAATGCCCCCTTTTTTTATTTTAATGCCTTTATTTTCCTAACTTTTCTATACCTAGGTGACATTTACAAAGTGTTTGTATGCTCAGCTTGTACAGCAGAGGTTCCAGCCTGACAAACGCAGTGGATATACTCTTCCTGCCCTTTCACATCCCAAGTATAAAGCCTATGAACTTGGAATGAAGCTGGTAATTATTTAATAGTTTTCCCATAATTAAATATAGGTTTTACTAAGATTTGCTACTTCTAGTGGGTTACTATTTTGTTTTTTTTAGCATCAACATTAGGGGGTTTGTTCACACCAGCCCACACGCTATAACGTATGCACGCCGGTGTGTGTTTTGTACGGGTGGTGCGAAGCATTGCACTATTTACTTTACACACTGCAGTGCATTGTGGTGAGATATGGTTAGGTGCACAGGGTTAAAATGCAGAGCTGCTCATGTTTTTTTTTTTTTTGTTTTTTTTCTTTTTTCAAGTGCACCTTTACACACCTTTTTTATGGTATGAAAAGGGCATGTAGAAAACCATTGTTTCTATGTGCCCTAACATTGAGCCTGCATTTATCTATGCAGATTAACGCAGCTCCACGGACATGGTGTGAACGAGCTTTGCATGGACATAGTCTGTGTGCTATGAAGACAATCCCAAGTCCAAACTATTTTGTGCTGTCTGAAAATTTCCAATTAAATTAAATGTTTTCTGCAACACTTACTATGCATGTTTTGAGTCTGGTTGGTTGCAATGGGAAACTTAGAATAATTCTTACCTAATACTGATGTTTAAACTGCTGTTCTTGGTTGGTAAGAGAGAGAGTTATTCGTCTCCCCCAAAGCTATGTAATGGTGTGCTGTTTTTTGCATCCTTTGTACCATTTTGGGGAGCAGAGGTGAAGTTAGAGGGAAAGGGAGCAGTGCTGACTTTACTTTATAAATAAGATTTAGCTTTTCATTTTCCATGTGCTGAAATGTGTTGCTTTATTGGTGGGATTAAACCAAATATGAAACTTTAAACCTCAGGGCTCATTTACACTTGGTGCACAATGTGAACATAAACGTGCTATAGAAATATGAGCAGCCCAAAACAAGTCCAAAATGAAAGAAAGGCTGAAATCTTCTTGATGGTGAAGGATGGTGAAGAAGAGGACATGCAAACACCAAATCCCTCTTGGAACCCACGTGTGAAGAAAAGAGAGGTAATACCCTTACCAACTCAACATATTAAAACACTTGAGAAGATGACACCAGCCAGTGTAATAGATATAAAGACCTGACCTTTCACTCTTCCACCCGATATGTGGTATATGAAAACTCTTACCAAAGGCAAGTATTTCACAGGTCAGATGGTGAGTGATAATGTTCTCCAAATCATCTGGCAAATTATCCAGACTAGCAGGCAGTGAATTTTCTTGTAAATCTTGTTCTGACTCCTGTTGCTGTGTGGGGGTTGGTTTCTCTCCTATACCCCTCAAACTCAGTGACAGATAGTGCCCAAAAAAGAATGGGCAATAGTGCATTACCTCATAAACGACTTTATTAAAAAAGGTAGAACACTTACAGTTAAGTTGATTAAATGCAAATTCAAACATGGCCGCTCTGCAGAGCGGACCACGGGTGGTGGAATTCCCAGTCGATACCTCATCAGGGGAAACGCGTCAGAGGGGAGAAGCCTGCGCCATCACCACCCGTGGTCCGGGTGAGAGAAACCAACCCCCACACAGCAACAGGAGTCAGAACAAGATTTACAAGAAAATTCACTGCCTGCTAGTTTGGATAATTTGCCTGACGTTTATGTTCACATTGTGCACCATTTATAATATCTGTGTACATTTATATATTGGGTATTTTGTTCATTGTGTTTTCCCTTTTGGTTCAACACACATTGTTCACATCTAGCGCACCCATTTTTTGAACATCACACGTTTACTTTATCAAGGTTAAAGTTTCGGTTGCTGCTGGAGATTCATTTTTTGTTTGCGCACCTCATTCTTCAACATCATTTACACTTGCTTCGACTACAACACACATTAAAGGAGAAGTATAGCCAAAGCTTGTTTTGGCTGTACATCTATGGATTACAGGAGTGAAATTCGTTTTGCACTCTTGTGACCCGTTTTCAGCAGAGAGTGGTCTGAAGTCCGCTCTCTGCTGACGTCACAGAAGTCGGTCCAGGCACCGCGTCATCATGACCACAGAGTGCGAGCCTCTGAGAGCCTGAGCCGACCGCTCAGCACTCCAATGAGCAAGGAGGGGGCAGAGCTGACAGCTGCTGATTGATAGTCAGAAGCTCTCTGCTTGGGAAGCTGTCAGAACGGAGCGATCGGCAGTGTTCGATCGCTCGGTTCTCAGTGCAAGGGGGACAGATGCAGCATCCACCTAAGTGAGTATAAATTCAGGGAAAACGCCAAACCCATACTTCTCTTTTATAAATTCAGGGAAAACGCCAAACCCATACTTTTATAAATTCGGGGAAAACGCCAAACCCATACTTCTCTTTTAAAGTGCCTACCGCTTTAACTTGCTTTTTTGATGTGTTTTTGATGCTTCAGTGATGCTTCGGAATGCTTTTTAAGCGTAAATGAAACTTTGCAGATTCCCTGTGATTGTGTTTATTTTCTATTTGTTTTAACCTCCCTGGCGGTATGATTATGTCAGGAATTACATACCAAAAGCGGTACAATTATTTTCATGGAAATTTGGCGTTATGTATTATAGGCCTACAATTCTTAGTAATTACTGACTTAAACCTGACCAAAACAAGAGTCTAGTAGACATCCCAGATGTGATAAATTTGAAACACAAACACGTGAATTATAATCGAATCAATAATATTATTTTATTATTTAATATATAATATATATAATAAAATTATATTATTGATTAGATTATAATTCATGCATTATATATTATATATAGATATATGTGTGTGTGCATATATATATATATATATATATATATATATATAATATGCATATATATAATATGCATATATATATAATATAAAATGTGTTTTGTGTTTTGTGCAACGTTTTTTTTTTTTAATTTCCCTCCCTAGTTCCACTCCCATGCAGCATTGCTGCTGCAGGGAACGGAACTAGGAAGTGATCAGAGCGACGGAGACCGACGGAGGAGCGGCGGGACTCTCGGCTGGCGGTCACAGCAATGAGAGATCATCGCTGGATCGCCAGGATAAGGTAAGAGAACACCGCTGCGCTCTCTGCAATCCATCCTGAGCGTGACTCGGGGTTACCGCTCCTGATATGAAAAACCAACCCCGAGTCACGCTCGGGATTACCGCTAAGGAGGTTAAAGAGGCTGTAAACTCAGAAACAAAAAAAAAAAACCTGTACGACAAAGGCATAATGAGCTAGTATGCATTGCATAGTAGCTCATTATGTAATACTTACCTTAGAACTAAGCTGTTCCAGCAGCGCCCGCACATCGTTGACATTTTTCCTGGAGTTTCTTCCAGTTTCGGGGGCTCCGGCACTGCCATTGGCTAGAGCCGCGATAACTTCACTCCCGTGCATGCATGTTGGAGCCGCCGTTACTTCAGAGCTCATGCGCCAGTGATGCCACTGGCTGCATGTCATGTAAATATCTCCTAAACAGTACACGTTAAGGAGATATTTTCACTACCTATAGGTAAGCCTTATTAGAGGCTTACCTAATAGGTAAATGTTTGGAGAGGAAGTTTACTTCCTCTTTAAAGGGGCCCAGTAGAACCCTGGCTCAGTAGTGACCCCACTCAACCGATCTCCAGCTCCTTTGTACCCCTGTTCAGCATTAGTACCCTTGTTCAGAAAATCCCCAGCTTATTAGTACCTTTGTTCAGCAGATCCCCTGCTCAGTAGTACCCTTGCTCTGTTGATGCCCTACTCAGTAGTACCCCCATTTTTGCTGATCCCCCGTCTCAGTAGTAACCCACTTTTCTGCTAATCCCCTGCTCATTATTGACTCCCAGCTCTGCTGATCCCCCTCACTCAGTAGTACCCCCAGCTCTGCTGATCCTTCACTCAGTAATAACCACTAGCTCTGCTGATCCTCTGGTTTGTTGATCCTCCTTTCTCTCTGTGGTCAGCGCTCACCTCGCACTATATTGCTTACATGCTGCGCACCACGTGTGACATTGCTCTGCTGATCCTTCGCCACTCAGTCCTCTCTCTTCGGTCCCCACTCACCTTCCGCTATAGGGTTCCCATGTTACACACATGTGTGCCGTCTGCTAGTTGCTCTGCTCCAGTCCGGTCCCTGCTTACCTTCCTGTTGCTCCACCCTGCACACCAGATGTGACATCTGCACCAGACACTTACAGAATATATATACATGAACCTGAAAGGACTGGAAGGTAACCATTTTATTTAGTGACAGGTGCTTTGATTGGCATTCAGAGCGCTTTAAAAAAAGCATGTCCAATGACACATTTTGAAGCAAGTGTAAACGATCCTTTAGATTAAAACGTGTATGAGAATGACTGCACTTCTCACAAATCTGGTAACACTATTCTCATTTTGAGTTGGATAGTGGTAACATCATACTGTGGGGATTCTTTGATTAGCAAGGTCCAGATCTAGGGCAAACTGGATGGAGCCAAATGCAGGGAAGGGAAAATCCTGTTTCAGCCAGCAAGAAACCTGATCTGGGGTAGAGGGTCACCTTCCACTCGGTCAGTGAACCTAAATAACCAGGACTACACTGGGGGGGGGGGTTATTATTAAAAGTGTGAACGCCTTAGAATGGTCCAGACAATGGTTCAATTGAGAATTTGTGAACGGTCTTGAAAATTTCTATTCACTATTGATCTCATTCAAGTGACAGAACTAGAGAAATGTTTATTATGTGCACATTTGAGGCTTACAGTTGTGGCGGTACCCAAAAGAGGTGCTGCCAATTTTCGACTGTGGGGGTAGGGCTGCTTTTTTACTTGCCTTTTGTGTCGCAGTAAGAATTATTTGGCACCATCCTAACATGAAGTATGCTGTGTACTTCAATTGGTAAATTGCCACTTAAATCCTAAAGTGTTACTTCACCCAGAACCTGCATTCACCATATCTGGTCTCCCACAGTACACAGAACATAGAAATGCAATTGATTTAATAAATATAACCTGCTAAATACCTTTTCTCATCAGCAGTATATAGCAGTCTTGTGACCTCTATCCGTTCCTGGTTAAGGATTGTAGGAGGAGTTTTCATACTGCGCTGAGCTGTCCTATTAGGATGCAGGACTCCCTGACCCTCTGTCTGGACTATGTTGCTTGGCCCTGTGCTGATCACATGCACTCTCCCAAGAAAAAAACAACTCTCTAGCAATAGACACCAAACTGAGCATGTGCAGCCTGACTCCAAAGGCTCTGACTTATCCAGACATGTTCTGGAGTCAGTGGAGGAAGAGGAGGATCTGTGCATGCAAGATCAAACAGCCTTTTTACACAATGCAGAGGATTAATCCCTTAGGTTTCACAGTGAGTAGAACAAGCATGCTTCATGCATATATAGACTGATTTTACTGTTGTGGGTTTAGTAACACTTTAAGCCTAGTACACATGGACCGAATGTCGGGCTCTGCCTAGGCTCTGTTCTATCATCAGATGGATTGGGGACAGTAAAAGAAGGGGAGGGTCAGAGAAGACCGGATCAAAAAACATTTTTACTTTTTTGACTTTATGGTTGTGTGTTTAGTAACACTTTCAATTTAAATTCTAGGTTATAACACTACAAAATGTAAAATTCTAAGAGGTGAATACTTATGCAAAGAATGGTGTAATGTTATTCTACCTCTTTCATGTTTAGGCACACGGCTTTGAGATTCTGTGTTCAAAATGTACTGCATCACCAATGAAGGATACAAAACAGCCCTGTAAGAGCCCACTGTGGACTGGATTCCTGAATTCTTTGAAAAGTAATGATTTCTTCAAGGTATATTTTAGGAGTTTGTTGTATGGGTTTATGGTGATATTTTTCCAAGAAATGCTTGACTTGTAGGAAATGTATGTGTGTTTGTTGTTTTGTTTTTTAAAGGAATGTAAATGGAATTTATATGTGTATATGGGGCAGCCATGTTTACTTCACTAGTTCTCCTTCAGGCTAAGTTCACATGTAGGCGTTTTGGGGCGTTTTTCAGTTCTAAGGATAAGCTCAAAAAACGCCCAACAAGACAAATCCTATTCATTTCAATGGCCCCTGTTCACATCTGAGCCTTTCCGAAGCCTTGAGCCAAATGATGCTCCAAAAAGTACATGAGCTTCTTTTTTGGGCAGATTACAAGTGTTTTTGTTAGATGTCAATGCTTTCCTCCAAACACCTGCAAAAAAAACGCTTGTAAAACGTTTGTAAAAACGCCTATAAAATAGCAACGCCTAGATGTGAACGTAGCCTTATGCCTCACGTTTATTGGATTTTTACATAACCCTCTATAGCTAAATGCTGTTTTTTGTTTGTTTACTTGTTTATTTTGTATAGAGTAGGCATTGGATAGAACCTTGGACAAGTCTTTTTTTGTTGTTGTTGTGTTTGTTTTTTCCTGGGGAGCTTCACCTTCTTGGTTTGTTCGGGTGACCATTGATTTTAAATGGCAAACATGTCATGGTTGATCCTGAAACAGGAGGTGAAGGGAAATGTTGCAAGATTTTCGAGAGATTTCTTCTGACTCCCTGTTGTGTCTCTGGGGCAGTAAGTGAGGGGAAATCTCCCCGGTGGTACACTACAAAAAAAAAAAAAAAAAACGTTGTGGTTTACCTATTCCCTGCTCCATTCAAAACTAAAAATGAAAACGGTTTGGACTACAAATCTATCCTAATAATAAGGGCCCTTCCTTTAGTAGTTATTTCTCTACCTCCTTCCTGTCTGTCTGACCCTGTGGTTATCTCTCTCCCCAACTATTCCCCTCTATTGTGCATTCCTGTCCTGGCCATAATCTGATAGAATGTGGCCAGTAACATATTTTGTTAAATCCACATTTTTCCTCATTTGCCTCATTCATCCACAAACCCACAGAGCAATACCAACTCAGGACTAATGCAGCAGGGAGGCTGGGAGCACCAACGCCAAGGTGGGGAGAGAGCGGAGTTTTCTATGTATAGGTGAAAGGACAAATGTGAAGGGCAGCCAGGAGTCACAGGTTCCTATGACATCTCGTCTTCCCCCACACCTCCTTCTTCTTCCCAGCTCCTGGAAATCCAGGCCCCTGCACATCTTCCCCTGCTGCCTCACAGATCCTCCCTCCCTATCCTATTCTTCACAGCACCTCCTCAACCACAACTAGCAGCTCATCACTCCCTGCCTACCAAACATCCCCCTCAAAACAAAAACTCCATCTATAAGCAGATCCTTCTACAGCCTACACCTTGCCACTGGCACTTTGACTCACAGCACCCCCTCCTCCCCAGCCGCTATAATGTCCAAAGATGGCAGATATCCCTCATCTGCCCCCTTCACTAGCCCAGCCACAACATACTGCCCATCATCAAATGCTCCACACTCCTCTTTTACTGTAACTACACTACTCTGCTGCATATGATACCTGTCTTTATACCCTCACATACTGCTTGCTGTCATACGCTTTGTGCTACTCTTCTGCACATACTGAATAAAGTCGTACCATTTACACTGCTCTTGCATGAACTGCCCACTGTGTTACTTTCTACATGCCTATTCTGCACATACTGCTCACTGCCATACCCTCCACATTTCTGTCCTACACATACTGCCTGCTGTAATTTTTCTCCTCCCCAGTTCCCTCTGTCATATCCTCAACATTCCTCTACTGTACATACTACCCAATGGTATACCATCCTTTACTCCTATTCAAGTATTAGCCACCATCATACCCACCACACTCATATCCTGCACACACTGCCCTGTGCCATACATACTGCCTGCTCTAATAGCCACTGTACTCCCTCCATGTACAAACTGCCCTCAGTCACTCAATTTCTACATGTGCTGCCCTCCATCATGCCCTTTGCACGCCTCTCCTGCACATTCTTCCCTGCACCATACCAATGCCACTTCTCTCCTGCAGTTTCTGCCCAATTTCAAACAATCCTTTACTACTGTCTCACTCCTTTCCTGCACCTCTTATTATACCCAACTCTGTCTATTTGGAACCGGCACACTTTTTTGCTGGTACACTTCAACAAAATAAAAATCACGAAAAACCAGTGTGTCAAAATGTAAAATGCACATAAAAGATAACTTTAGGGTTGACACCGCAATAGTATCTCCTAATCATGCTACGTCCCAAAAAATACTTGTCAGATGTATTTTATATGTCATTGGTAACATGGTAGTATTGCATGGTTATGTGTTTAAAACAGAAGTTGTAAGGTTTTACAGCGTATTACCATCCAGACTTTCAATAGAAAATGTTGCTGGTGGTGATACTTGATATTCGCTGTCTTTGTAAATTTAGGGTGAAATGGAGGGGTCTGCAGGATATTGTGAGCTTCTGAAGAAAGCAGAAATCTATTTCCAGCAATCGTTATTTAAACCTAGCAGGTAATTCTATCTAACTGTCTGTCTGTCTATCTATCTATCTATCTATCTATTTATCTATCTATCTATCTATCTATCTATCTATCTATCTATCTATCTATCTATCTATCTATCTATCTATCTATCTATCTATCTATCTATCAGATTTGAGACTATATCATTTTTTTCATGATAAGCCTTTATTTACCTATTTATACCTCTTAAAATAAGATGTTCTTTATATAATAGTAGGATTGGTACCTCATTTTTGATCAGTTCCTACAAACACACATACATACCACAGGTGTGCATCTGCTCTTCTGCAATGTAATTGATAGCTGGAGCATTGGTATGTCCCACTACCCCCACTCTAATATTATTAACTCTGCTGAGTTTGGTTTACAATACAAAGCAAGTAGTCCTTCTATGGACAGACTTTCTCAAAGGCTTCTGAAAAATAAGCCCTGCACGGGAGACTGTATATGTTAAGCTTTTTAAGCTAAGCAAAAGATAAGATTTACATCTGCATTATAGATCCTTATGGTTTAGCAAGTATAAACACACACATTACTATTGGTCAGCATGTCAGTCCATCATAGCGATGATCCAACAGGAATTGGGGTGGTACTTAAACTGCTAGCTCTGACACTAATTAGAAGTGAACACACGATTAAACACAAGATTTTATGTATCAAGTTGTATTATGTGTAAATATTGGAATGGTGTAAATCTTCATTCAGTATGTACTTCTTAATCTCATAGTTCAGTAATGAATAGCACCGGTGAAGAAGTTCTGAGCTTGCTTAATACACTCTCTGTGAACATAGAAAAGATGAAGAAAGAGGAGGCCAGCCTTCCACTAGATGACGGTACATTGCAATGCCTTTTTGTTTTTACAAAGAAAAATGTTAGTATTTAGGATTTGTTAACTCTCACCTCTGTAGTCCCCTACCATTGTGGTAACTACAGCATTGTTGGCTAGACATATTATATAATTCACTGTTTTTGCTTCTTGAACACTCTGCATCACCACAGCCCCCTGGGGTAGCTGGGTCCTCAATATCCAGCTTGCAATGGACAGGAGTGCATTCAATGGGATTTTGAGCTCCCAGCCCTGCAGGAAGATGACAGTGATGTCCCCTGTGCCTCCCATATGTGTAGCAGGCTGACTGTCGGTTGGACAGAACTTTTAACTAGTGATCGACCGACATCGGTTTTTCGTTGCCGATACTGATATTTTGGCAAATGCATATCGGTATCGGCCAATATTTTTGTACACTTAAAAGCATTTAAAACGCCAAGTTTGGCTATTTTGAATGCTGTCATTTTTTTTAAATCTGGCGCCAGACAGTACCCGGAAGTGAAGTCACTTATGACATCACTTCCGGGTTTTTGCATGGAGACCCAATCAGAGCCGAATGCGGCTTTGATCGGGTCTTCGACAGCCGTGCAGGCTGGTTGCCCAGGTCTCCCGGTGGGTCGGGAGACCCTGGCAAGCCGCGGATGGAGGGGGGACATCCCCTCCCACTCCTTGTAATGACAGCTGAGCAGCTTCTCAGCCGCATCGGTTGTCATTACAAGACAGCCAACTGTTGGCTATGGACGCCGGAACCGGGGTGATGCCTCTAGCTGCAGGCATCACTCCGGTACAAGCACTTTCCCGAAATATCGGCATTATCGGTAACCTCCGGGGCCGATTCCATTATATCGGGAAAAGTGCATCACAGCCCCCGATATATCGGCTTTGTCGATCCCTACTTTTAACCATTATCGATTCACTGTTAGTGTACAGGTATGCATTTAGTCATATTTATACTTGTTCTGCATTGTGCCACTTTGAACTATATTTTGCTTATTTTGTTGAAGATGACAGCTGGTTGGACATTTCGCCAGAAAAGTTGGAACAGATCTTACAGAATGCTGCAGGTTCAAAGGAAACTCTGCTCCCAACAACCTCAGACAGTGCCCACAATTACAACTTGGTTGAAGTAACAGATAGCATGAAGGCTTTTATTTCCAAGGTGTCATCACATGAAGGAGCAGAGGTGCCCTGGTATGTGTATAATATATATTGTGTTTTTGCTTTCTTGGACAGCAGCACTGAGTGTCCTGAAAATTACCATAGTCTCAGACTTTTAGCTGCAAATGGGGATGGAATGATCTCAAGCAGAGTGCTCCTACAAAGTGCCTCAACCAAAAAACAATATAGATTTGTAGAGCATGCACTGAAGGATCTTATATAATGATCTGCTGCTTGAAGGAAGAATTACTGAGCCAAAGGAATGTAGCTTATCTTGGGTTACTCTGTTCCAGCAACTGACACTGCATTATCTTACAAAAATAAAACCGATTCCTAAAAAGAAAAGGTTTAACTTTTTAGCACTGCAAATTGTAATTTCTTTAGATTTTATTATTCTTGGAGGCTGTACCATTCATTTTATGACAACCACAATGTTTTCTTATGTTTGCTCCTTACTAATCCAGGTTTCCTTCTGAAGCACCAATCACATTTGATGTTGACTCATTTACAAGTGCCCTGGAAAAAATACTTGGTAAGTATTTATGACTTACTGTTGCATTGTGTAAAGTAAACCCATTGTTAACATTCGTGTTTCACAACAACAAGACAAACTAGTGCTTCTGGGCTCTATCGTGTGACTTAAAGCGGAGTTCCACCCAAAAGTGAAACTTCTGCTTTAAATACTCTCGACCCCCTGACATGCCACATTTGGCATGTCATTTTTTTTTGGGGGGGGGGGGGGGGGAGCCGGTACTTAGATTTGATAGGTACCCGCTCCCACTTCCGCTCGGGCCGCGTAGGCGGCTTGAGCGGAAGTGCTCCTCTCCCCCTCCCTCCCTGCAATCTTCTGGGACACATCACAGGTCCCAGAAGATTGCCTGGCCATGCGCGACTCGCGCATGTGCAATGTGCACTTGGCTGTGAAGCCGCAAGCTGTCGCAGCTGGGTGCCCACACTAGGGATGCCAGCACCGCCGAGAGGATTGAGGCATTGGGAGGACGCATTGCTGGATCGTGGGACAGGTGAGTGTGTGTTTATTAAAAGTCAGCTGCTGACTTTTAATAAACACAAAAGTGAGTGGAACCACGCTTTATGGCCAAACTCCAGCATCATTTTTCTTTTCTTTTTTTTGTTGTTTTTGTTTTTAGTTTAGTTAGCATTGATCAGACTTAGGAAGAAAGGAAATGTTCTGTCAATCTTTTATTGCTGCAGGTGACCTTTTTGATGAGATTTTATCTTATTTCTTGCATCTGACTGCCTGACAGAACTAAATAAAATGGGGGGGGGGGGTTGGTGCACAGGCAGTAATATTAACCTGACATTGTTTTTAAGTCTTCTCTATTTTACTGAAAGATTGCATTTTGTTAAAATCTGTGCCCCGGCTGGGGAGATTTCCCATAACTGCCAGTGCTTATAGGAAGTGAGGGGAAATCCTCCCAACAGGTATACAGACTAAAATTATAACCTGACAGGGGTCTATGTTCTCCTTATCTGTTTAAAAAAAAAATATATAGACTGGAGTTGGGCTTTAATGTCTAGATGGTGTCTGAGTTTTTCATTAGAGAATCCTTGGCACAGTCCCACAATTTATTCACGTTTGATCTGATGCTCCATGGTACACTGGAGTGCCACAAGAATTTTGAACTTTTGTTGCAAGATGTGTGCATCATCACTTGTTGGCAGCTTCTAATTTGGATACGTGGAAGAGGGTTTGGACCATATTTTATCAATTGTTCATTTTGACTTGGTTAGGTTTATGATAGTTTCATTTTAAGCCAGCAACATTTCCATGTATAGATTTTAAAAGCTAGATATCCCAAATAACAATACATTTTTAGAGTCTGTTACTTTTCATCCAAATATAATAAATTTGTTTGGCAGTCAGCTTTGATTTCATGTATATTTGACTTGTTTTTCTAAATCTTTTCATGCATTTTCATACAGGTCCAAGTCCAGAAGAGCTGGATTCTGATGATCTAGAGTCTGAGGAGGATTTTGACCTGCTAGAAAGTGATGAGGACATAGATGGCAATGAAGATTCACCCCTGGGTGCAGACACTCTGAAAAGCTTGCATTCCTATATGGATGTATTGGACAGAGAACTGGCACACACCAACATTGGCAAGAGTTTCGCCAAGAAGAAAAATGAGGTGAGACATTTATTAGTAACAAGGAACATGGTTACATATTTTTGCGTTCCATTTATAAGAGGACACAAGTATAATGATAAAGCTTGTTATGTACCTGCTTCCTGGTTCTTTAAAGTGGAAGCTGCTACTGCTGCTGTTTTTTTGAAGGTTCAGACTGCGTGTCCCAATCTTTTTTCCTCCCAGCTTTTAGCCACTGACCTGGAATAAGCACATTCATATCAGGTGCTGAACACCGGATTTACACATCTTGGTTTAGCTCAGTACTCGAAGTAGAAAAGTAAGAACCAGGATTAGAGCTACTCATTTCACACATAAGGCAGCAATACCAGCTCCTATCCTGACACATACTCCCTTTTTTTTTTTAATTACAAATTACTATTTATTTATTTAGCACTATGAAGCTCTGGCATTTATTTTTTAGTACTTAACCTTTTGCTGAACATATATTTGCGGCAGCAAGAAAGGTGTACTTTAATATGCCGCAACATATGCATCCATGGCTGCTTGAGGTTGTGAGCTGAGAGCATGCTCTTAGCATACTGACCAAGCTGCCAATGGGACAGGCTGCTGATCATGTGATCATTGTGAGGCACAATCACAGAAGCCAAGTGATACAGAAGCTGTGCTGCCTCTCAGGTATTTAAGCCCACCTAAAGAACTGCCAGAAGGCGGCATTAAAAAGTTAAAGTAAATAGAATTTTGCTGCTCCTAACCAAAATACTTGCTTATGATGGTTACCTAGTATGGATTGGCATAAAGCTATAAGGTCCACTCTAACCACTACAGCTCTCCCACCTGTACACTCCTTATGGACCAGAGCAATTTTTGTATTTCTGCTTTTGGCCTATATTTTTGGTCCTAATGTTGCAATTAATTTAGCTGGCTATACATGGATCGAAATTTTGCTGGTTTAGCAAGGACCAGATTAATTTCAGTCTGTGTATGGGCAGACTGGTTATACAAAAGTCAATCTATGGATCAACTTGTGTACAACTAGCCAGTCATGTTTTTCCTGAGCAATTAGGGCCGTTGGCTATAACTGGCAACACTGATCATTGTATTATGACAGCAGGGAAGGCTCCTCACTGTCATATTACAATACCACAGCGGGAAGGATTCCCTTACCTTGAATGTGTGGGTGGGAGAATCAAATCATTTTCTTTAGTGCAATGTATAGGCTGCCTAAAGTGGTTCTAATGGCAGATGTTTTTTTTTTATCTGAATGCATTCTATGTAGTCAGATAAAAAACCTTCTGTGTGCAGCAGCCCCCCTCAGCGCCCCCTAATACTTACCTGAGTTCCATCCTGATCCAGTGATGTTGCACGACAGCCAGGACTCAGCCTCCTCATTGGCTGAGACAGCAGCAGGCAGCATTGGCTCCTTCTGCTGTCAATCAAAGTCAGTGAGCCAATGAGGAGCGAGAGGGGTGGGGCTGAATCAGGGCTCCATGTCTGAATGAACACACAGAGAGCAGCGGCTCGGCTCGGGTGCCCCCATAGTAAGCTGCTTGCTGTGGGGGGACTCAACAGGAGGAAGAGAAGAAGAGGAGGATTGGGGCTGCTCAGTGCAAAAATAAGCAGAACAGGTCCTCTTTAATGTGATATCTGGCTGTTGGGAGGAAGCGGGGTAAGACGATCCAGGCCTCCAAGGCCATAGTCGAGTGGGGGCCATCTTGCCCTCACTCGACTTCCTGCCTGGGACATGGATGGACTGGATAGTTTTCCCCGCTACCGACGGTTCCGGTAAGCGGGGAAAATGATAGGGAATAAAAGTGATCCTGCAGGGAATCCGCCGCTGAGACCACTTTTATGTGAAAGACGACTGCCCGCCCTGTAAAAAAACACCAGGATAGCTGCCATAACACTGGTATTTCACATCAAAGTACCGACATAAAGCTGTGGGGGGCGGTCCTGAATTGGTTAAAGGATATCTATGGTCAAAATTAAAAAAAAAAGAAAATCATTGTAAATTCATTTCCACATTGTTTTTCAATTATTTCTAGTCTGCTCCTATTTAAAGTATAACTAAAGCATTTTTTTTTTTAGTTGAGAGGTATTAGAACACCTGTAAGGTTTTTTATTGCTACCTGTGCCCCCATTAGGAATATTCACCCTCTCCGATAGTCCTCATTACCATTATTGCTAAAAGTGAAAGCAAACCACAAATTTTGGGCTGTCACCAGAAGAGGAATAGAGGGGGAAATCTTCCAATAGGGACACTAGTGCTGGTGAACTCTGGTGAGAACAAGGGATGGGACATTTCCCCAACAGGACAAGACTTTTGCTTTTAATTATGCTTTTGATCTCAGTGATCAGGAAACTTGTGACGATCCCACACATTTACTTCTTTAAGTTCTGTGACACGTATTCACTATGCCCTGTGAGTAGGCACTGCTGTGTCAGAATTCACAAGGCATGTCTTCTAAACTACAGAGGTGCTGAGAGGAGGAGTTTCAGGAGGCGGAGTCAGTAAAGGAATCACTGCTTGCAGGTAAAAATGTACCATGGGATATGTAGTCTTTAAAAATTGAAAGTAAACCGCAAAGGAAGAATTCTGCTGTTTGTATGGAAAGTGATGGCCAGCAGACAGGCAGCATTTACAACATGAAAGGACATTTTTCAAGTAAGCTTATTTTAGATTGTCATAATTACCTATTGTTTGTATTGCGATTACAGTGATGATGTTAGAAAATGAAAGTGTATGCTGTGACTGTAGATCTCCTTGAGCTAATGTCATATGCTGATCAAAGGTCATCCCTTTAAATGAACCAAGGTAATTGCAGCATAGCAACAATGATTTTGGTACACCGTAGTTCTTATTGACACTGTTCTCCAAGTGTCAGTTTAAAGTGGTTCTAAAGCCTCAATTTTTTTTTTGTCTTGAAAATTATAAACACATCATATTTACCTGCTTTGTGCAATGGTTTTGCACAGAGCAGCCCCTATCCTCCTCTTCCTGGATCCCCTGCCTGCACTTCTGGCCCCCTCCCCTTGCGTGCTCTCTCCCAAGCCTACCCCCCCCCCCCCCCGTGTGTCTATGGGACACACACAGCATGGTTCAGTCCCCCCTGTCCCTCCTCGATGGCTGTGATGGACAGCAACGGAAGCCAATGGCTCCCACTGCTATGTTTCAGGTAATGAGGAAAGAGAATCCCCGCGGAGAGCCTTGGCTCTTCTTATTACTGGGTCAAGCTGATGTAAATATAAGGGGACCTGCACAAGGTTTTTTTTACCATGCATGAAGGTAAAAAAAAAACCTTCAGCCCATTTAGAACCTCTTTAAACAGCTGCAGCCCCTTCTTTGATATATAGCAGGTTGCAGCAGGGATTTGCCAATAATTGTGGCCAGGGAGCAGGGCAATACCACACATGCCCTAAGGATTTAAATGTAGGGTTTTTTTAGGGCTTGTGCAGTATGTCCTTAATTCACAACTATTTAGTAGAACCATAGCAAGACACATGCTAAAGGAGTTAGTAGCAGCAAAGGCCGTAGTCAAACATTTCAAAATTGGCAATACAGTTAGTAACTTCTTTGACCTATACCTTTATTCATGGATAAATATCAATGGTATTTTATGGCTTTTGGAGATTATAGGCTCCTCACTAATCACAAATGTTTGTCTCTGTACAGCATTCAGCATCACATCCTAAGCTCCAGCAAGGCAACGATGATAGCTCTGAAGAAGAGGAATGCCCAGAAGAGTCGGGTTTGGCTCCTGTAGATATGGACCTGAATCTAGTGACCAATATCCTTGAATCATACAGTTCCCAGTCTGGATTGGCTGGGCCAGCTTCCAATTTATTACAAAGTATGGGAGTACACCTGCCTGACAACACTGACCAGGAGACATTTGATAATGCTTCTAGGCACTGAGCACATAGGCTCCTATTTATTCAGACTTCTTCACATTTACTGTGTTGCTCGAAAGCCATCTGTGGCAACTCGCATATAAAAAAAGACTAAATACCATAGACAATATTATATATTGATCAGTGGAGTCTATTTTTGAGCCAGAAGGAAGTAGCTGGTCGTTAAATTTTTTTTACAAGGAGTGCTTTGAGAATAAAAATGGCAAATATTGCCTAAATGCTTCGAAAAATGCTTAACTCACTCCTGGGATTTACACAGTCCAGCCACAATGTACAACCATATGGATGACACCACTTACAGTTAAGGAATTCAGTGAGGTCCTGACACTGCTGACTGGGCAGTGAAAGAGCCGCTACAGACCAATGAGGTCATTGCCCTACTTTCTCCTCCTTTTGTGATGTTCCTTATTAAGACATATTCATGCAGCATACTTGATTGGCTCCCAGTCCTGCCTGTCCCTCTCCCTGTCAAGGTGCTGCTGCATACATTTAAAGAGGCTAATATCAAGTCAAATTCAGATATGTACTTTAGATAGGTTAAAACATAGTAAATTAGCTCCTTATTTTAGAATTCTTCGCTACATTAGTTGAGTATCTTTTGCATCTGCCTATAGTTCAGCTTTAATAGGCTTTAACATTAGTTCAAGTGGTGATGTTAGATAGATAGTTGCTATAAGCACCTTTTTAAAGACCTAGAGATGTCACATATAGCAGTTCGTTTAGGGCTTGTGAAGTAAGGCAAATGCAGCCTAGTTTTTGGTGCATTCAGCTTGCAATTAAAATCCATTTTAGATGCTTCTGAGCTTCTTTAGATGTGCTGCAAACCTCCTGCTACGGTGCTTTTGCATTCCTGTTGATTTGCAAAGAAAAGTAGTTTTTGATGCAGCTCTTAACGTGTCCTAGAGCGTGGCTCACAAATGACATAATGTTCCTATTCCCCTAGCTATACCAACATACAGAATTTTACTGGTCATGGTTAGAAAGCCAGCATCTCCTATGGACATGTACTTGGCACCCACTTATCCACCTCCAGCTTATGACTGATATGGAAGCACTTAATCCTGACTGGCTAGAAATCAATCACAGTTTTAGCTAGGGCCTTAAAGGGAATCATGCCGTGCAGTTAGCTAGATAACTGTGTTAATTGCCAGCCAGGATAGTATAGCATAACATCATATTACCAAAGCACATACCAAACAAGCATGTGATGAGTGCACAAATTAGGGCTGGAAAATCTCAGCAAATTTAAAAAATCTGAATAGTTCCTTTATGGGGTTTATTTTGTGATAAACTGAGCATCCCCAGGAAATGCATATTCATATTATATGAGAAAACTGTTTTGTGATCTATGACAACCATTCAGAGCCTGGTCTGTGATGACACCTGGAATCTGATTTTTTGGGTTACACAGATATCAGACATGATACAGGACATCCTTTAGGGCTTTTAGATGATTCCTGGTTCTCTCTACCCTTGTATGAAGACAAAACAATGTCATACTTTATATGTGAAAACTTTTCTGTTTTTTAATATTTTCAAAAAAAAAAATCTATTTCCATGTCAAAAGTAATGTAACTTGGTTGTTTTTCAATATTTTATAGCAAACTAAATAAAATCTAACGTAAACATGAAAGTTCATGCTTGCATTGTCCTCTGCTTATCATAGTCTAAATATAACATTTAATAGAGGTTTCCAGTCATTGTCTGCCTGACTCCACATGACCAAATACAAAACTTTATTCAATATCCTTTCTATGCAGAGTAAGGATTTAAAGCCTATGTGAATGGGCATGCGTTTGCTTTGCACAGATTTTGGATTGCTATACTAGTCAATTGGACTAAAAAACCCACTTGAAGCACATCAACTGCAGATTCAATGCATCTGTCAGTGAATTCTGTATGATCTCCAATGCTTATCAAATTGACACCATCAACACATACCCTTATTAAAGAGCTTGGCATCATTTTCAACATTACTCTATAGCAGCCAATAGCATCTAGGCTTTCACTCTGATACTTTCAGCTTTGAATTTAGTTACTAATGGTGACAAGGATAATCTTTGTTGATTTCATTATTTACACCTGTGATTTAATCAAACCTAACCTGTGTACACAAATCTGGCTAGCCATACACAGCTTGAAATGCAATTGGCTGAAGAATCGAGCCGTGGATGGCCCTGCCAGAACCATCTGGCTCAACAAAAATGTACTTAAAAAAAATGATCAGTCAAATCTTAATTGCATCCTATTAGATGTAATAATTGTTCAAGTATTTAGGCAGCCCCAAGTGTCGTGGCTACTTTAATACCACAGCTGGCAGTGGAGATTCCTCCATCCACACTATTTGGCATGGATAGCGGAATCAAATTCTGCAGGTTTAATAGGAGAAATCTAAATGTAAATGGCTGGTCTTAGGTGATATACAAGGTAATCAATGCAGTCACTTTTTACATCTGATTACCCAAAAGCCACTGCAAGCTTGACAAAATAGTGACCTTGACAGTGACCACATCAGAATGTGTGTGTATCGTTTGTAAAATAAAAAAAAAAAAAATAACACGTTCATTTTTTTAGTAATATTGCATTTATTTTAATTAGAAACATTTTTGTTCAGTCCATTTTAACCAGTTTCTTTATTACATCATGGTCCCATGAAACTTCAGGAAGAAACATTATTTATAAAAGGAAAACAAATTCTATTAATTTGTCCAGAGCACCAAAATGTACCAGAATGGTATAGGATCAGTCCACTCATAGGTGACATTTCAGTTTTTGGTAGTTGCTGTAGAGTATGATCACCAAACCGGTCCTTACATCTATCAATGGTGAGATCTCTAAAAGTGATTGGACAGATCTGCATACTTGGATAAGCTATTACAGGAGGATCCCAGTCTCCTTGTTGGACTTTTCAATTCCTACACTGGAGAGTTTAAAAAGAGAAGTGAGAACATCCAAGGTAGAGGTGAACACCTAAAATGCCAAAATGGGCAAGGAGAAAGTTGGAAAGCATTTTAAGAAGATCTCATCACCAGGATCTCAATGGATATAATAATATGAAATATATATATATATATATATATATAAATAAGCAGTCCAAGTCATACCACCCAACTCTACCTATAACGGCAAATAAGTCCTATTCAGATGGACTATCCCTATGCTGGAGTTTGCCCTGAAAATTGAACAGTAGGCCTAAAATTCTCCCAGAACTTAAAACTACTGAGGTAGTGTCAGTTTTGCAATTATCAAGCATTAAAAGGCAGGCAAAACAAAAGATTTTTTGATCAGGCTCTATTTTTTTTCCCAGTAAACTAAATCTTAACTCCATTAAAGCATCTAAAATTTTTGGTGAAACACAAGTGTAAATTGACTTACCTACTGAATAATTTGTAATTATGTTGTGACCTACTGTATTTTACCCTGCCAGGCAGAATAAAATAACAAGATCCCTGACTTCCATTGCAGTTAAAAAATACAGCTTGGACTTAGACCAACAGTCCCCCACTCTGGTATTTGGACAGTGGAGAAATATTGCTGTACTGTCTCTGCTCTTCTTGTGTTATCCCCCCCCCCCAGTTTTGCAGTGACGACACTGTGCACTGCAGCAAAGCTTGAATGAATGCCAGGGGCCCTTCTTAGAGGAAGCTGATGAAGGGAACATTTCAGGGATCTATGACATGTATTTGAGATAAAATGATAATTATGAATCCATAGCTGTGTGAATTTAATTTCAATATGTGCCCCTGGGGTTCAGCTTTGATTAGCTATTGTTCTATCACTTACATTCAGGAAGATCATATTTCTTACAGTCAAAGGTGACGACTACTGATATACAGTATGTAAGGCATGTAAGCAACCCATGTAACATCATGTCTAAATTGCAATTCCACTATTTAACACAAATGATCAGACCAATCCATCCTCTGTGTGTGTACTGATGTAGACATGTATGATCATACTGTTCTAAATACTATGCTAGCCTGTTCAGGGTTAGCATAGCATTTACGCACATAATGCCTCCTTATTCTATTAATATCCAGCACATATGATCGACTGATCATGGGGGATAACTAATCAGAGTAATAGCTGCCTGCTCTGCTCTGCACATTCACCAAGATGAAGAGGGGAATTGCCATCATCCTTTCTGGCTGGTCCCTACCTTGAACTTGTACATACCCGAAGTATAACTTCAGAAAAGGAGTGCTGTGTATGGTAATGCTGCATCATCCCCCTGTAAATTAAGTGTAGGCTGTTATAGCAAGTGCACAGAGGTAACCATTTGTCTTGAGTTCCTTGTTGCAGAGACTGATGGAAGCCAACATTCTCATTATAAAAGTGAAAACTAACTAAATGTTATTATATACTTATGATATAAAATTCCATCCTGCAAATGCAGTATAAAATAGAATTAAGAAGTTATAATTAGTTAAAAAAGTTATAAAATAAATAGTCCCAAGTCAGAAGACAGTTGTAATACTGGCAGACCAACCATATACCCTTTCGGTCTGAAATAAACCAACTTTGGTTACTAGATAGATATGGCTGGTATTAGAATACCAGGTGCTGCTATTGCTATAATTAATATAGATTGGGCGATATTTAAATATTTGTATTTCCCACTGCTTTCCATCAGGTATTGAATAACTTACTATAAAAATACCAATCCATGTGCGTGCACATATGTACTAAGCTAGAAAATATACAATTGCACTTATGGAGTTGATCATTTATCTGTACTGCATGTCATTCCTCGACCATCGTTTTTAATATTGGCATCATTGCACTGACAGAGCTGGCACTTTCAAAGTATAAGTGGAGCACCGACTTCTGATTGTCCTGTGTTTTACTTTATTTTCAATTGTGTCTTCTGTTCTTGCACCCACTCCTGGATCAGATGATGAGCAATGGCAAACCTCGGTGGTACCCATACTGGCATGGAGCCATCTGCCATTTTTGAAGGCATCATTTTCACTTGCAGAGCTTCAATCACTTCATCCAAGCTGAACCACCTGGCATCTTTCAACTCGGCTTTGTTGATATTGAGCTGTACGAGAGACATTTGTAAGCAAGATTCAGCAGAGAAAATCTTCCCACTTAGCATACAAATTCACTTTTATAAAAATAGCTGTCTCTGCATTTTTCATGTATATGTAAAGTAACTCCATCCCAATTTCCTTTATCATTTTACCTAGAGCTAGGAAGACTTTAAATCTTTGTTATACTTTTATTTTGCAGCAAAAATTATTCCCCCCTAGTATTCAGTAGGTAGCACCGCCGCCAAATGCAACCTTTTTAATTGAATGTGGCTGTACCACAACTACCCTGCAACTACAGTATCTCACAAAAGTGAGTACACCCCTCACATTTTTGTAAATATTTTATATCTTTTCATGTGACAACACTGAAGAAATTACACTTTGCTACAATGTAAAGAAGTGAGTGTACAGCTTGTATAACAGTGTAAATTTGCTGTCCCCTCAAAATAACTCAACACACAGCCATTAATGTCTAAACCACTGGTAATAAAAAGTGAGTACGCCCCTAAGTGATTTTCCGTTCCCGGTGTCATGTGACTCCTTAATGTTACAAGGTCTCAGGTGTCAATGGGGAGCAGCTGTGTTAAATTTGGTGTTATCACTCTCACTCTCTCATACTGGTCACTGGAAGTTCAACATGGCACCTCATGGCAAAGAACTCTCTGAGGATCTGAAAAAAAGAATTGTTGCTCTATATATAGATGGCCTAGGCCAGTGATGGCGAACCTTGGCACCTCAGATCTTTTGGAACTACATTTACCGTGATGCTCAACTACACTACAAAGTGCATGAGCATCATGGGAAATGTAGTTCCAAAACATCTGGGATGCCAAGTTCGCCATCACTGGCCTACGCTACAAGAAGATTGCCAAGACCCTGAAACTGAGCTGCAGCACAGTGGCCAAGACCATAGGAGTGGTTTACCAGGACAGGTTCCACTCAGAACAGGCCTCGCCATGGTCAACCAAAGAAGTTGAATGCATGTGCTCAGCATCCTATCCAGAGGTTGTTTTTGGGAAATAGATGTATGAGTGCTGCCAGTGCCTGTCAGTGCTCAGACCATACACCGCGCACTACATCAAACTGGTCTGCCGGGCTGTTGTCCCAGAAGGAAGCCTCTTCTAACGATGATGCACAAGAAAGCCTGCAAACAGTTTACTGAAGACAAGCTGACTAAGGACATGGATTACTGGAATCATGTCCTGTGGTCTGATGAGACCAAGATAAACTTATTTGGTTCAGATGGTGTCAAGCGTGTGTGGGGGCAACCAGGTGAGGAGTACAAAGACAAGTGTTTCTTGCCTACAGTCAAGCATGGTAGTGAGAGTGTCATGGTCTGGGGCTGCATGACTGCTGCTGGCACTGGGGACCTACAGTTCATTGATGGAACCATGAATGCCAACACTTACTGTGACATACTGAAGCAGAGCATGATCCTCTCCCTTCAGAGACAGGGCTGTAGGGCAGTATTCCAATATGATAACGACCCCAAACACACCTGTAAGATGACTACTGCCTTGCTAAAGAAGCTGAGGGTAAAGATGATGGACTGGCCAAGCATGTGTGAAGACCTAAGCCCTATTGAGCATCTGTGGGGCATCTTCAAATGGAAGGTGGAGGAGCGCAAGGTCTCTAACATCCACCAGCTCCGTGATGTCTTCATGGAGGAGTGAAAAAGGACTCCAGTGGCAACCTGTGAAGCTCTGGTGAACTCCATGCCCAAGAGGGTTAAGGCAGTGCTGGAGAATAATGGTGGCCACACAAAATTTTGACACTTTAGGCCTGATTTGGACATTTTCGCTTAGGGGTGTACTCACTTTTGTTGCCAATGGTTTAGACATTAATGGCTGTGTGTAGAGTTATTTTGAGGGGACAGCAAATTTACACTGTTATACAAGCTGTACCCTCACTACTTTACATTGTAGCAAAGTGTCATTTCTTCAATGTTGTCACATTAAAAGATATAATAAAGTATTTACAAAAATGTTAGGGGTGTACTCACTTTTCTGAGATACTGTATGTGCATTGAAGGCGCGGTGGTGTGGCAGTTAGGGGCTTAAAACAGGCATGGAGGAGGCAGCACAGCACCACATGTAAAACGCCCCTGAAAAGAGATCTGACTATAAATCACTTTTCTGAGAAGAAGCAGTGACAGTCACATGTGCAAACGTAGCTTTATTGTTGCCATGCTGTGGCTATAGTAATGGACATTTTCATCTTAATTAAATCTGCCATTTTTCTTTGCATTGCAGTAATGCACAAACATTAATGCTTTTGTTTAGAGGATAAGTTCACCTTTGGGAACATCTTACTTGTACCACCGGTTTTTAGGGTGGAACATGTAACATGTTCCCAATGCTGCAGCCGGTGACCGATTCCCCCCCCCCCCCTCCGTGACAGAAGTTACCTGTACTATCTGTCAGTTTTTTAAATCAGTTCTGCATGGCCCAAAGTTCTGCAATACTTTACAGGTTCCAAAAAAAAATGCACATTTTTCAACCTGCAAAAAAAATGTGCATTTATTTTTTTAAAGTGAATTTATCCTTTAATAGGATTGAGGGCTAAACAGGAGAGTAACAAAAAGTATGAGGAGGTTTGCTTGGTCCACCAACAATGAACATCAATCTCCCTTCCTGTTCTCTCGGTCCTTCTGTCCACTGAGAACCAGTCTGGATGTTCAACCATTCATAAGGCTCAATGGTAATAGTGTTAGCACAAACTGATGCAAATGACTCCAAACACATTTGAGATCACACAAATGGTGCCAATGGTACAATGAGGTTGCTTTTCTAAAGGCAAATAGGCTTTTCACATGCAACAGGGAATTTGCCCAATAACTTAGTGGATGTGGTGAAATTTCACTTTGCAGAGAATACCCAATCATGCAATTAAAAAAATATTTGATTTTTGACTAACCGTAAAATCCATTTCTCTATTGTTCATTGACTGACACAGCTCCTGATCTTCTTAACCATTGGTTATACTGCCCCCTACAGGAGTAGGACAATAGGCAGGAAAAAGCATGACTAGGACTATGGGCAGTCCCAGGAGTCTACACCCACGCTCAGCTATAGGCACTAAGTTTTGTTACAAGCAGTGTCAGAAGAAAGCGACTCCACAGAGGGGTAGGTGCTGTGTCCATCAATGAACATCAGAGAAATGGATTTTACGGTAAGTCAAGAATCCCATTTTGTCTTTCGTTCATTGACGGACACAGCTCCTGATTCTTTTTAACCATTGGGATGTCCCAAAGCAGTGTCAAACATGAGGGGTGGGAAACAGCAGATAAAAAATTCCCAAGGCTAACCATAGCCAACCATGGAGGTAACATGGAGGTAACATGGAGCTCAACCATAAACAACTAGAGCTCACCTGAAAAAAATCAGTACACCCTCAAAGATGACCAGGTCCTCTAAACAGCAGCCAGGCAAAAACCTTGTGGCCAAAAGAAGCACCCGCAGATGCCAACACATCCACTTTACAAAAAACTGTGTGAAAGTGTGCACCGAAGACCAGGTGGCTGTCTTACAAACCTGCATCACTGGCGCTGGATGACTGAAAGCCTAGGAGACACTAAGCACCCTAGAAGATTGCACCTTAACCTTCAGCTCCCTGTTGATAATCCGGGTAGCAGGGCCATCTTCTCCCTCGACGCTGCCAAGGCTTTTGACAGTGTCGAGTGGCAATATCTTTGGGTGGTGCTGGATCGCTTTGGCCTGGGTTCTGAGTTTATTTCCTGGGTTAAGTTACTTTATGCTGGACCTACGGCTCGCATCAGGATTAATGGTACCCTCTCTGACTCCTTCTCTTTGCACCGGGGGACTAGACAGGGATGCCCTCTCTCCCCATTGCTGTTCGCACTGGCGATTGAGCCCCTGGCGATTATCATTAGAGACTCCCCCTCTATAGTGGGGTTTCGCCGTGGAGACAGGGAAGATAAAATCTCCCTTTACGCGGATGATGCCCTCCTGTATCTGGGGGATCTTGGGAATTCCCTGCAGGAGGTCATGTCCCTCATTACGAGATTTGGCGCATTTTCTGGCTTTGCCATAAACTGGGACAAATCGGTTTTACTCCCCTTGGACCCCCTTCCGTCTACTATGCCACTTGCTGCCTCTCAACTACAGGTGGTCTCCACCTTCCGCTATCTGGGTGTGTTGGTCTCAGATAACCCGATAGATTATGTCTCCCTCAACCTTAAACCCCTCCTCCTCCGTTTCCGTACTAAATGTGCTAGCTGGTGTAAACTTCCCCTTACAGTTACGGGTAGGGTCAATTTGATCAAAATGATCTGGGCTCCTCAGCTGCTCTACATCCTTCATAACTCCCCGATGTGGATACCTCGATACTGGTTTGATATAATAGACTCCCAATTTAGGGCCCTTATATGGCGGGGTGGGGTGGCCCGATTGAAACTTACTACTCTGCAATATCCCAAAGATAGGGGTGGACGCCCCCACGCCCAGATGTACTTTTTTGCATCACAGTTGCAGCACTTCACGGGTTGGGATCTTCCTTCTTGCGTGGATCCCTCCCGGGCCTTGCTTACACTGTCTGCATCTGACTACACTTCCTTCTCCTTAATGGAACTGGGGTTTCCTGAATTCCCCCCCCCCCCCCCCACTGTCCTACCTCCCACCTTCTGACTAAACTGTGGAAAGCGGTAAAGCAGAATCTGGGCCTCTCTGGTTTTTTTGCCCGTACCCCTCTGTGGAACAACCGTTCCTATGGGGAGGTCGCTAGGTTGGGTTCTTTCCCTGGGTGGATCCGGGCTGGGGTGAAATATTTTTCTCAGGTATGTGGCCCTGCTATTAAGCCCTGGTCTCGATTCCAGGCTGATTTCCCACAACTGGGTAATTGCCGCTATCAATATATGCGCATGTCGCATGCGCTACAAAGTCAGAACCGCCACACCCCTCTGCGATTGATTAGTTCTCCATTCCTGGAATCTATTTTTAGAGACGGTGAGAAACGGGGTATAATCTCTAGAATATACGTTACATTGTTGTCTTCCCTGCAGGACCCCTCCCTGCTTCCCTGTAGGGCGAAGTGGGAGGGGGATCTGGGCCCCATTGATGGGGATCGTTGGGAGCAGATACTTGAAGCCGGGCCATTGGTCTCTGTCTCCGCTAGCCATAAACTGTCCCATTTATTTGTACTGCACCGCACTTATAGGCCCCCGGCACAACGCATGGGGTAGGAGGTCCTCACCTCTCTGTCCCAAATGTAATTTACATACAGGTGACTTTATTCACATGCTTTGAAGATGCCCCAAACTGGTACGATACTGGCAATTCGTAGTATCCACTATTAATCGTGTATACCAAGTTCAACTTCAGTTGGATCCACTGGTGTGCTTGCTGGGCGGCCTGGATGAGACGCTATACCACCTACACGTTCTTGTTGCCCTCCTTCGACTTCTCTACTTAGCTAAAAAACTGATTGCTAGAGTGTGGATATCTTCCAGGCCTCCTGCGGGTGCCCAATGGATCCAATCTGTCAACTCTATTCTGATACGTGAAAAACACACCTATTGTCATAGAAAAACTCCTCTTAAGTTTGAGAAAATCTGGGGCCCCTGGCTGTCTTCTCCGGAGGTGGCTCCGCCTCAACTGGTTCTTAATCGCTTGCTTATGTAGATATTGGTATGCTTTTGGCAGCTGGTATGTTCATGACAACACGTGTTTAGTTGTTTTTCCTGTTTTTTTTTTTCCCCCTCCCCCTCCCCCCTTAAATTTTTATTTTTTTTTCTTTCCTTATGTTCTGTTTTCTTTTGGGGATGCGCATGGAGCAACAATGAGGTTCCTGTGCTTTCACTAAAGCACAATTTGCACTGATTAACATTGTATTTTTGTATCCTCTGTGATTATGTATGCTGTCTGTGTATTTCTTGTACAGTGTTTTGTTGTCCTGTGCCATTCCTAAATAAAGTTCTTTTTCTGATTAAAAAAAAGAAGAGTGCACCTTGACAGGGAAAGGAGGAACCCGACACTTGATGCAATAGGCCTGAACCATCGTCTGATCCATCTGGAAATGGTGGCAAAAGAAGCGGACAACCCTTTGTAAGGTCTGTCTGTGAGCACAAATAGAGAGTCTGACTTCCTAAAAGACTCAGTAGCTGTCAGGTACCCTGACTAGGCAGAAAAAAACTGAGTGCCTATAGCTGAGAGTGGGTGTATACCCCCTGGGACTGCCCCATAGGCGTAGTCAAGCTTTTTCCTGCCTAGTGTCCTACTCCTGTAGGGAGCAGTATAACCAATGGTTAAGAAGAATCAGGAGCTGTGTCCATCAATGAACGAAAGAGAAATAGCATTTTCTCCTGCACATGATTTGAAGATAGAAGTCACTAAAATTTTCACCTCCTTCACTAATCCCTGGGGCATATCCAGGGCAAAGTGAACAGCCTATTTGCCTTTAGTAAATCAACCCCAATGAGTGACAGAGAGTGGTGACGAAGGCAGGCCATAGATTAATCAATTTTCTTTCCTTCCATCACGGGTGTAAGGAAAAAGCAATCGCTAAATTTCCCCATCGACACAGTCAGTGTTGATGGGAGAATGCCTCCCGCAGTGCTATTGAATTTTGCCGGCTTGGGGGGTGTGGAGAGCCTTCCCAGCTGGCAGAATGCAAGGATTACTGCTAGCGGCTATACTAGCTGGCATTAAATCGCATGAAGAAAAAACCGACAGGATGGTTGTACCCAAGTCGATCAATGGATCGATTTGGGTACAATCAGCCTGCCCATACATGGATTTGTCCGGGCCCTGCTGAACCGGCTGAATATCAATCCATGTATGGTGGATTTAGTAGAAAATTCTGTTGATGAATGCTTTGTAGGCTCAGATTGCATGTCAGCCTATGGTTAGAACAGCACTGGTCCAGCAAGAAATGTGCTTATTGTAATACTGGTAGAAATGTGAGGACAGTGTTATTCACCTTGTCATTTTTTACTGTAGTCTGACATGCTATCATCAGGGAACTGTTAGGGAATGGCCAATGCTGAGATCCAGAATATCGAAGAGAGTCAACTTCTAACCCAACTTCTTCTGCTACTTCTCTTCGAATAGTCTCCTCCAGTGTCTCACCTTCAATGTAAAAAATAAAAAGAATAATTTAATTAGTGGTCCCTCATGTATTTTAAAGAGCAATTTCAAATTCAAAGTTCCAGGCATGTTAAAGTCTGAGGTGGCTGTGAGAAACTTAGTCATGAAAATATTTTTTACATTAGACTTTCTATATGTGGGTGGATATAAGGAGTGAGCTGCTGTGTTTGGAGCCTTTCCTTCATTACAAAGCAAGGGTTCCCAAATCACACTATTGCTAAAAAAAGGAATGATGTGGACTGGTATGTTTATAACAGTGTATAAATGAAAAAAGATTATAGGGGTAACCTGTGATCCCTGCATTGATTTCATTGTTGAAGCCAATAGAGCAGGAGCTTTGATCTCCAGTGAGAGCTGAGAGAACCACTGCTCTTGGGCACAGCGCTGGATCAAGATAGAGCTTAGGTAAGTACAGGTGTATTTCTTAAAATTAGAATATCATCAAAAAATGAATTTATTTCAGTAATTCAATACAAAAATTGAGTCAACAGCATGTGTTCCCTTAGGGGTAATAAGCAGCCAATAGAGCAGACACTGATCCCCAGTAAATCCACAGGCACATGAAAATACAAGAAGATCTAAGCACTCTCTGTTTTCACCATACAAACTTTATTAAAAAGGACGATTGGCTACTTACACATAAAAAAGACAAATAAAGCTCATAACACATGAAAAGTGAGACCCATTTCACAGGATGGCAGCGGGTGAGGTCATCCAAGTCTAACTCCTCCCCCCTCGCGTTATGTCCAATTGGACTTCATCAGCGGGGTGGAGCTACAACCTTACCTGACCTATCTTATAAGACAGCCGTTGCTATAAAATCAACGCTGAAGACATGCGACTGGAGAGTGCACAGCAACCGGATACACTGACTATTAAAACATACACACTCTATATGTAATTGTCAGCAATGATTTCAATGAAGACAACTACACAGACCTAGTAAAATAAATAGAAAGAACACAGGAAAAAACTGAGTAGGGGATTGCATATAATATCTTCTCACTCACCAATGGTAATTGAAAAATGGGACCTGCCCACACTGCCAAAAGTACCAATACCTGGTTTAATGATCATGGTATCACTGTGCTTGATTGGGCAGCAAACTCGCCTGACCCATAACACCATAGTCTGTGGGGTATTGTCAAGAGGAAGATGGGAGACACCAGACTTAACAATGCAGATGAGCTGAAAGCAACCTGGGCTTTCTTAACACCTCAGCAGTGCCACAGGCTGATCGCCTCCATGCCACGCTGCATTGATGCAGTAAATTATGCAAAAAGGAGCCCTGATCAAGTAGTGAGTGCCTACTATACTGTACATAGAAATACTTTTCGGTAAGCCAACATTTCTTTATTAAAAACCTTTTTTTTTATCGGTCCTATTTAAAATTCTAATTTTCTGAGATACTGAATTTTGAGTTTCCACTAGCTGTAAGCCATAAACTACAAGAAAGTAATGCTTGAAATATATCACTCTGTGTGTAAGGCATTTATATAATATAATTGAGTTTCACTTTCTGAATTGAATTACTGAAATAAATTAATATTGATGATATTCTAATTTTTAGGGTTGGGTAAGCTGAGAATGCGTTAAGGTAAAAAGAAAAAAAAGTATGCCTTTAGAGCCACTTTAAATAGGATATACTGAGAAATTGTATTTTTATTCAAATAACCGCTAGGACGAGCATTAGTAAATCTACACATGATACACAATCAAATATGCAACAACAAGTAAAAATGTGGAATCCTTGTCAAACAGTTCTATTGAATAAATGTTTCAATACTAGCGTATAGCGTGATTGTTCAATACACTATTGTCCTCTGCGGAATCACACTATTTAGCTCATGTTGTTTAAATAAATTCTTTACCAATTTCACAGAAGCCTGCCAGAGCTGTGTACATCCCAGGTGGGAAGGTCTCCTGGTGAGCAAGCAAGCAACGGTTTCCACAAGTCACTAGGGTGATGACTACTGGAGACATCTAAAACACAATGAAATGCAAAGTCAGTCCTTCCCCTAAACTACATTGGAAATTTGTAATCGCTCAACCACACTAATACATCTCCTGCCATTGACTTTCATCATTTGCTGAGCGAGTAGCAGTTATGAGATATTGTATAGCTTACACCATAGCTATTGATTGCTACTGATTATTCCCAGGCAGTATGAAGAACACATCAGTGCTGTTTAGCCATGGCCAGGGGCTGACTGGTAACTTTTAGCCCAGGGGGCTAGTACAACCCAGAGGCCCATGGTGCAGCGACTCTGCCCCCCCCCCCCTTTTCACTCCCCCTCTGTCCCCCAACCACCATCCCAGACTGAAGCTCTGCTCCAGGTACTCTCTGCTCACCGGGTGGGTCAGGCCAGGGGCTGTAGGGGGGATCCGGGGCAGCTCATTTAGGGGAGAAGAGGATCCAGGTACTGGGGGGGGGGGGTGGGATGGTATTCAGCCTTGGGTACCCAGAGAACAATAATTCAACAGCACGCCTGCCACGCTGTGACCAAATTGTGTATTTTGTAATTTGCGCTAACATGGGGAGTGGCTTAAAACGGGACCATACTCTCTGTGTACACAGTAACATATGGCTTAGTCACTGTACTCAAAAAATGTGCTTCAAAACTATGCTACAAGCAGGAGTATAACGGACATGTACAAACTTCAACACATTGATTTGTAAAGTATGAAACTCTATTATTACATATACCTTTCTGCACAAAGCCTACCGTGAAGAAAAAACTGAATTTTTGTAAAATCTTACCTGTAAAATTCCTTTCTCTGAGTCCTCCGACAGTCGCCGCCTCCTCTAAGTCATCACTGTTGGGTATTGACTTCCACTCTATAGGAATAGCTAGGCATATAGACTTAGTCCAAAGACAAAAAGCATTAGCATATACACACCCATGGGGGCTGTCCCATCTGGTCAATACCCCCCCTGCATCACCACTCCCAGCTTAGTTTGGTAGCATAGCAGTAGGTAACAAGAACCCCAAAAGAGGGGCGGGGGCGGCGACTGTCGGAGGACTCAGAGAAAGGAATTTTACAGGTAAGATTTTACAAAAATTCAGTTTTCTCTTACGTCCTCCGACAGTCGCCGCCTCCTCACTGTTGGGATGTCCCAAAGCAGTATAGACATGAGGGGTGGCAAACGCAACCGTAGAAAAGGCAACGCAGTACCCACATCAGAGAAAAGAATCTTACATGCACCGTAAGAGAACCTTCTGGGCAAAAGAAAACAATGCTCAACAGGAGCAACAGCCCAGGAAAGCAAATGCCAACAGCCAGGGACCCAGAAAAAACACAAGGGTCCATCATGGCACTGCCGCACTGAGAACCCAAAGGAAGCATCAGCTGATGCCAGAACGTCTACTTTGTAGAATTTTGAAAAAGTGTGCACCGACGACCAAGTCGCAGCCTTGCACACCTGGGCCACCGAGGCCCGATGCCAACAGGCCCAGGATGTACTCACAGATCGTGTAGAATACACCTTAACAGGGAAGGGTGGAACCCGTTCCTTCAAAGCGTAAGCCTGTTCATTGGTCTGTCTGATCCATTTGGCAATAGTCGCTGCGGATGCAGCCATGCCCTTCCGAGGTCCCTCAGGAAGGACAAAGAGGGAATCCGTTTTACGAAAAGATTCCGTAGACAACAGGTAAACCCTGATCGCCCTGACAACATCCAAGGAATGCAGAGCAACCTCCTTAGGATGCTTAGGCTTCGTACAAAGCGAAGGCAGAACAATGTCCTCATTAATGTGGAACTCAGAGACCACCTTAGGAAGAAAGGAGGGCTGCGGACGCAAAACCACCTTATCCCGGTGAATCACCAAGTATGGAGAACGGCAAGATAACGCTGCCAGTTCCGACACTCTGCGAGCCGAAGTGATCGCCACCAAAAAGGCAACCTTCTTAGACAGCAGAGGCAACGATATCTCCCTGATGTTTTCAAAGGGAGCACGCTGTAACACGGACAGAACCAAGTTCAAGTCCCATGGAGGTAAGGGCTCCTTCCTGGGCGGAACCAAATGTCGCACACCTTGAATGAAGGTGCGAACCAGAGAATGAGACGCCACAGGGCGTTGGAAAAGAATCGCCAGGGCGGACACCTGGCCCTTGATCGTGGACAGCGCCAGACGCTGGTCCACTCCCGCCTGGAGAAAAGCCAACACTCTCGACACCGCGTACGAGGGAGGGGAGAACCCCCTGGACTCGCACCAGGCGAAGTAAGCCTTCCAGGTACGGACGGTAATAGATCTTTCCAGAGGAGGACTCCCTAGCCTTGACAAGGGTAGGAATGACCTCAGAGGAGAGACCCCTGTCCCTCAGGACCTGGGTCTCAACAGCCAGGCCGTTAAAGCCAGCGACTGTAAAGCAGGATGGAAGATCGGACCCTGGGACAGGAGATCTTCCCACATGGGCAACCGCCACGGAGGCGCCACTGCCAGATGAACAACGTCGGCGTACCAGGACCGGCGTGGCCAGTCCGGAGCCACCAGAATCACCAGGTGCGGTTCCGAGGCTAGCCTGTGGAGGAACCTGGATAGCAACTGAATCGGAGGAAAGGCATAGATCAGACGATACTGATGCCAAGGGGCCACCAACGCATCCGAGGCGACTGCCAGAGGATCGCGTGTTCTTGCCACGAACCTTTCCACCTTTCGGTTTAGTCGAGATGCGAACAGATCCACGTCCGGGGATCCCCACCTCGCACACAGCATTTGGAAAACCTCCGGGTGCAGGGACCATTCCCCCTGGTCCAAGGTCTGGCGGCTCAGATAGTCAGCCTGCCAATTCTCCACACCCGGAATGTGAACTGCTGAGATCGCCGGGACATGAGTCTCGGCCCAAGACAGAATGTCGGTCACCTCCTGGGCCGCCCGAGCACTCCTGGTGCCCCCTTGGTGGTTGATGTAAGCCACCGCGGTAGCATTGTCCGTCTGTACTCGGACAGGAAGGCCCTGAAGACGGTCCGACCACTGGAAGAGACAGAGTTTTATCGCCCGCAATTCCAGCACATTTATCGGGAGGGAGGATTCCTCCTCCAACCAAGTGCCCTGGGCAGACAGGTTGCCCAGGACTCCACCCCAGCCCGACAGGCTGGCATCCGTGGTAATCACCGTCCACACCAACGGACGGAAGGACTTGCCTTCCGCCACCGACGGGGACTGGAGCCACCACAGAAGAGCCAATCTGGTCTGACGACTCAAGGAGACACTCAGATCCAGGGACTGAGGCAGTCTGTCCCACCTGGCCAGGATCTCCGACTGGAGAGCCCGCGTGTGAAACTGAGCAAAGGGTATCGCCTCGAAGGCTGACACCATCAACCCCAGAGACCTAATACAGGTTCTGAGTGACGAGGACGGGTTGTCCCTGAGGGACCTGATCTCGTCCTGCAAGGTCTGGAGCTTGTCCTCCGGCAAGAACACCTTTGCCTGAGCAGAGTCCAGAATCATTCCCAGATAGGGAAGACGAAATGATGGAGACAACGTCGATTTCTGAACATTGACGGTCCATCCGAACTCCTGGAGCGTCTGTACCGTGGTGGACAGATCGCGCACTAGGTCCTGGCTGGCACGTGCCCTCAGAAGGAGATCGTCCAGGTACCCCAAGACCGCAATGCCCTGTGCCCTCAGCAGGCCCAGAACCGGCACCAGCACCTTGGGGAAAACCCTGGGTGCCGAAGCGAGACCGAAAGGTAACGCCACAAACTGGTAGTGGTCCTCTGCGATAGCAAACCGAAGGTACCGCTGATGACCTTCGAAAATGGGGATGTGCAGGTACGCATCCTTCAGATCTATCGACGCCAGGGATTCCCCTGGACACAGAGAGGCCACCACCGAACAGAGAGAATCCATACGGAACTTCCGAACACGCACAAAGCGGTTCAGCGCTTTCAGGTCCAGAATAGGACGCACTTTGCCCTCCTTTCTGGGCACAGTGAACAGATTTGAATAGAACCCCCGAAACCTGTCCCGATGAGGCACCGGGACAATCACCCCCTGAGACAGAAGGTCCTGCACCGCTTGGTGCAGGTCCTGCAGACGCCCCGGAGACAAGTGAAGATTTGAGGGAAAAAATCTGTCCGTCGGCCTGGAAAGGAATTCGATCTTGTACCCCGATCAAATGATTTCCTGAACCCACCTGTCCGATATACGGAGCAGCCAAGGTCGGAGGAAACCGCGCAAACGTCCCCCCACCCCTGAAATGGGTGAGGGCGCCCCTTCAGGCAGAGGCGAACTGACCCGCCGAGCCGGCATTGCCTGACTTCTGCTTACCCGCCCAGGGCTTCTTCTGGTTGCCCTGGGCCTTGAAGGGCTTGCCCTTGGATTGGTTCCGAAAGGCACGAAAGGACCCCTGACCGGATCGAGACGTCGAACCCCGCTTGCCCCGAAAGGACTTGTTCTTCGGGTTCTGGGGCAGCATAGTGCTCTTGCCCCCCCTGACGCCTTTCACCAGGGTATCCAATGCCTCGCCAAAAAGGCGAGAGCCAGCATAGGGAAAATCAGCAACTGTTTTCCGTGAGGACTGGTCGGCCGACCAGCTCTTCAGCCATATCAGTCGCCGGCTAAGCACCGCGACACTAGAGAGGCGAGCCACCAGATCTGATCCACCATTTCCAGCCGGGCAGACGGAACACCATCAGACACGAGATTGCTCCTAAGCATCTTAGTCCAATCAGCCACCGCCTGAGCCACCAGAACGGACGCGAAAACGGGTTTGAGCAACGAACCCGCCACCGTATAGGAATGGCGAGCTAGAGACTCCAACCGCCGGTCCGTGGGATCCCGGAAAACCGGGGTATCCTCAGTAGGAACCAAAGTAGCCTTGTTCAACACGGCCACAGTGTGATCTACCTGTGGAGGCACACACCATCATGATTCCGTAGCCGGCGCAAAAGGATAAAGTAATTTGAACCGACTAGGTACCAGGAATGGACGTTTTAACGTGCGCCACATCTCATTAACAGTGTAATGAAACTCAGCTGGGCAGGGGAAAACCTGCGCAGACTTACGGGTCCTGTGTGTCCCAAACGAGGACACAATGCCCGGAGGACAGGGCTCATCCTCTAAATGTAAGGTTTCCTTAACAGAAACAATTAACTCATCCATGGTCGCCCGTTCTTCAGGCGACCCCGGGCAGGAGGTATCAACCCCCTCCACCTCAGCCTCCCCCTCAGACCCCGGCGGGTCCAAGGATGAGCGGGACCCTGAAAAGGGCACGCTCGCAGCAGCAGCCATATCACCATCTGAATCAGAGGAGAGAGATAAACTAGCCCTCTTTTTTGCAGCCCGTTCAGCCATCAACACTTCCATATTAGACACCAAGGTCGCCACTACAGCAGCCAAATCGGGTCTCAGCGGGGCCACAGGAGAACTGGGGGCCCCCAACAGAGCTTCTGGGGAATTTGCTATCCTGAGAATCCATTGCCCCGGATCACAGAAAAAAACAGTGCAAGAAAGTGTGTACTGCCCCTTTAAGATCGCTGCGGAATGCGCAGCCCACCGCTACCGCTAACAGTGACAAAGACCCCCAAAGGAGAAGAGAAAACTGAGCGACAATACAGAGGAATATTGAGAGCAATAACCTGTAGAGCCCGCAGAGCGTTGCTACCGATGCCTTGCTGCAGAGGAAAAGGAAGTGCTGCTGAAGTAGGCTGAACTTAAAGACTTGCAGACTCAGGGAAAATGGCTGCCCCATAGGAATGCATTGGAGGCTTCAAGAAAATGGCCGCCGAACATGCGGCCAGATCGATCGTTCTACACCCACAAAATGGCGGAGGATGGCGCCAAAACAGCATGCAGTATCGCTCACAGGGAGCTTACCATGCCCAAATCAAAGATTGCGGACCGCGCAAATTTTCGCCGCTGCGGTCGCCACACAATGTCTGCACCCCCAACAATGCACTGAAGTGACACAGGGAGGGGGACCCCCACACATACAGAATCTGTACAAGCGATCCCCGCAGGGAGCGCATCAGGGAGTCACACACGCACAGACATGGGGGACAAACAGCAACACAGACTGCCACCCCAGACAGAGGCCCCACACAGAAGTACTTACCTGTACCAGATGGCGTGGGATGCCTCTCCAAACGGAAAACCGCTGTCCTCATCTGACAGGGAGTGCCGTGAGCCAGGAACTTGACACTGCAGCATCGCAGATGTGTCCTGTGAGGTAGCCACCTCACGGCTGCATCCCTGCAGCGAGCAGGGATGGGTCGTTCGTAATGCCAGGGCGAACCATAGCTGAACGCTCGATGGCGGGCTGGGGGTCCATCTGACCCTTCTGCCCTGGAGAACCAGGGCAGTCAGTCCGAATCCCAGCACCGCATGATCCATCTTCATCCGAAGAAAAGACTAACACTAGAAGCTGACAAAATAAACAGCTAGTATAATCAGAAAAAACTGACAATTGTAAAGAAAATCAAATAAAAGATAGGAAGGCTGAGATTGTAGCCCCAGTACAGGGAAGCCTGACTATTCCTGACGCTAGGCACAAAGAAACTGAGTTGGGAGTGGTGATGCAGGGGGGGTATTGACCAGATGGGACAGCCCCCATGGGTGTGTATATGCTAATGCTTTTTGTCTTTGGACTAAGTCTATATGCCTAGCTATTCCTATAGAGCGGAAGTCAATACCCAACAGTGATGACTTACAGGAGGCGGCGACTGTCGGAGGACGTAAGAGAAACTTTATTACAATGACCACAGAGCAACCACCATCTGTACAATACACCATAGCTAGTGAAGGGATCAGAAGTAGGTCATATATAGTATAGCCTAACATATGCAATCCCTTTTAGGCAGAACTCTGCTGGTGGCAGCAAATCCCTGTGATAGCAAACAAGCATGAAACAAATACGGTGGCTGAAGGCCTATCATCACACTTACGCTACAGGGGGCCTCCTAACCAAGCGAGATGTAGCCAGAAATACTCTGGGCTTCCCTCTCAAACATCCACATGGTCCTCTGGCTCAACAGCCTATCCCTGATGGCCAATTTCATAGGCTGGATGGAGGTGGAAGAGCAGGCCCCACTATCCCTATAGCGCAGTGGAGGGTTAAAGTCTAACTCTTTGTTATTTTAAATAGTTAATTTGAGCCAAGCAGGTCCACAGGAAATATTTTCTTTACTAATATATGTGCCTGCTGTCAGTGCTATATAAACTGTAGGTAGCATCAACTACATTCAGTATACAGAGCAGTGTTCTAGCAGTGGGATGGGAACTTCCAATCTGATTCCAAGAACAAAATAGAGCTGAGTGCTACTGAGCCATTCACAGGAAGCCTTGTATTTTATCAACAAATACAAAGCTTCCTCTGACTGGCTGAAGCGGAGATTGTGACGTTATCCGCCTGCTTTGTATTCATCGATAAAATAGAGGGCTTTTTCTGAATGACTGATTAGTGCTCAGCCCTATTTGATTTTGTTCTGGAAATGGGGTGGGAAGTCCCCACCCTGCTGCTGGAACACATAGCTGTATACTGTATGTACATGAAAATGGCAGCGAATAAACACACCGGGATGCAAAGGATTAAAAAGGCAGGTGGACATCCAGTAAAAAAGGGGGTTTAACAGTTTATTGGTAATGGGGACCAAGGAAAAAAGTACATGAATTGCTTACATCACCCTGGGCTGGAGTGGAAAAGGACACGGACAGCGAGCGACACGGATGCTGAGAGATCAATCTCCAAGGACCACTGAGCGGTGTGTATGCAGAGCTGGAAACCAGCCGGCGTAGGGATGGAATCACTCCGCTGTAGTTCCGGTAAGGTGACTTCAGCCGAACAGGCACCACTTGCAGGAAGAAACCAGGAGCCAGGGTGGAACACAAACTATCTTGTTGCCATGACTACATGTTTCGCTTTATCAAGACTTGATAAAGCGCATGGCGCGAAACATGTAGTCATGGGAACAAGATAGTTTGTGTTCCACCCTGGCTCCTGGATTCTTCCCGCAAGTGGCGCCTGTTCGGCTGACGTCACCTTACCGGAACTACAGCGGAGTGATTGCATCCCTGCGCCGGCTGGTTTCCAGCTCTGCATACACACCGATCAGCGGTCCATGGAGATTGATCTTTCAGCATCTGTGTCGCTCGCTGTCGGTGCCCTTGTCCACTCCAGCCCAGGGTGATGTAAGCAATTCATGTACTTTTTTCCTTGGTCCCCATTACCAATAAACTGTTAAGCCCCCTGGATGTCCACCTCGCTTTTTAATCCTTTGCATCCCGGTGTGTCTATGCGCTGCTATTTTCATGTACTTGTATCTATGTCAGCACCCTTCCTATGCTTGTTGGCTGGCAGCATAACAATCGCTGGGGAGCCTCACAGGCTTGCTTTTACCCTCCACCATACAGGCACCTCAGGAGCGCCTGGAATGTATTTATTGCTTTGTATAATGTATGTAGTTGAAGTTGCATACAGTTTATATAGCGCCCCCAGCAGGAACATCTGTTAGTGATGCAAAAAGCATTCGGCTTCAATGTCTGGTTTCTAAAGAGGTCAGTCTGTCAGAAGGGCTCCACTGGCTAATTGTGGTGTCTGAGGCGGCTTTGCTCCTTGTGTCCCCAGGCTCTGCTGCTGCTTTCTGGTGGTTTGTGTTTTCACTTCCACAGCTGCTCTCTCCCTTGGCTCACACTCCTCATACTTCAAGTGGTTTTGAACATACTGTAGCACTCTCTGTTGCGGTCTTATCTCCCCCCACACAACTTCTCCTGTGTTCTCCTGGAGGTTTCCTGCTCCCCAGTCTCTGCTGGCTCTCTCTGTGGGTTCCTGCCAGCATTCTATCCTGTCTGTGGGTCCCACCAATAACCTCTATTTTCATAACCTCCCCCCCCCCCCCCATCACCTTGCTGGACCAAATGAGGTTATCCATGCAGCGAATCAGAGTTTGTCTCTCGCTCCATACTGTCCTATCAGCAGGGCCATTATTAGAGATCATAGGGCCCTGTACAGTCTACATGGCAGGGGCCCCTCTTGGTAAAAATTACGAGGTGGTGCATGCATGTAGAAAAACTGTGTCAACAGAGGGAAAGTAGACTTAAGCCTACGCATAGAGCACAGGGATAAGAAGTATGTAATGTACAGAGTGCAGGGACAATGATTGGGTAAGGCACAGAATGCAGGAATCAGGAATGTTGAATGTACAAAGTTTAGAGGTCAGGTCTCAGAGTGAGAGGAATAGTTAATGTTCAGAGCGCAGGGGTCAAGAGTGCATAAAGCACAAAATAAAAAGTCATCTTTCATTTTTTCACTGCCAGAGCTGTTTTTGCATTTTTTTCACACATGTTTAAAAAAAATAATTTTAGGCCTTAGGATTACACAAAATCCCCAAACATTATATATTTTCTGAAAAGTGATACCGATGGACAGCTCTCTGCGGACTGGATGTAGGGATGGTGAAAAAGTAAATTCACCCATAACAAAAAGAAATTTTTTAATTATAAAAATTGGATCTGTGACAACAACAGATGAGCGTGCGTACACAGGCTTCCACCCTTTCTCCACACATCCGGTTTGGCACCGCACATCATCAAGGCGTGCCCGTCATTTTGGCTTGGCTCGGCTCCCCTGTTCTTCTTTTCTGCTCCCTGGCTGGCTCTTCCCCATGATCCTCAGATCCCAGACATCCTCAGGCAGTGACATTGGATCCTTCGGTCTAGTTCCCCCGGTTTGCCACACGCCACCCCGCATTCCGCAGCAGTGTAACCCTCTGATACGCCTGTGCCCTTGCTTCCAGCCATCAGGTGTTTTTCTCCCAGACCAGATTCCCATCTCTCATAGCATGGTTACTGGCACCCCTCCATTCTCCACCAGCTGGTCTTTCGGATGTTGTTAATCCTTCAATGCCCTAAAGATCCACAGTGGTATCATTGACTCTTTTATATTTATTCTCATTATTCTGTTATTGCTCACTTATGGCTTTGTTAATTGATGAAATAAAACATTGCTTTTTCTTATGAGTGAATTGACTTTTTCACCATCTCTACATCTAGTCCACAGAGCGCTGTCCATCAGTATCTCTTGTTCATGCTACATTCTTCCAAAAGTTTTTTGTCAGCTGCAATGGCTCTGGATAAATCATAACTTTTTTGGTTTCCACATATCACTGCATGACCCACAGCTATTTAGCGCTTAAGGAACCATGCTTCTTATATTTTCTGAAAGCAGACACCCTAGGGCAGTAATGGCGAACCTTGGCGCCCCAGATATTTTGGAACTACATTTCCCATGATGCTCAACTACACTGCAGAGTGCACGAGCATCATGGGAAATGTAGTTCCAAAACATCTAGGGTGCCAAGGTTCGCCATCACTGCCCTAGGGAATAAAATAGCGGTAGTTCCAATTTTTTTTATGTAACACGATAGTCTAGGAAACACAACATTTCTGTAAAAAACACACTAAAGGGCAAACATACCCAATAAATTACCCAAATTATTATGAAATATTAAAGAGGAGGTTGCGCCCAGTAAATAGATACCCAACATGCCAAACCTGAAATTTGTATGTGCCCATTAAATGATGACAAATTTCAGCACCCTATATTTTCTTTAGGTGAGGCTTCAAAGGCCCCCTATAGGTCATTAGTTTAGTGTTACGGAGGAGGTCTAGTGCTTAGTGCTAGAATTATACCCCGGCGTGCACGGGGATATGTTTATATTTATTAATGTTTTCATGCATAGGCACCCCTGATGCATGCATTTACATTCATGTGTGTGTATATGTGGGGGAGGGGGGCCCCAATATTTTTTTTTGGGGGGGGGGTTGATTCTATGTGCTTGGGTGTAACTATTTTTTTGCAATCAAAAATTTTTTTTTGGTAACTTTTTTTTTTCATCACATAGGAGACAAGTAGTCCCCTATGTGATGATTTTTTGGTGACAGGTTCTATTTAATGAGACCCCCAATGTTTCCTCTGGGCTCCACTGGATGTATTGCAATGTAGATTATGGTAGCCAGGGACACTGAGAGGCTGACCTGGAAGTGACATCATACACTGTGCTTACTAGGTCACAGCAAGAAGGGGAGGAGAGTGGACCTGTGTGAGCTGTTCTGCCTCCCCTCTATCCGGCAACACCCGCTGTGTCGGTCTGCAGGTGTGCAAGCGGAGCCTGGAATACATGGCAGGGGCGCGATGGCACCGGGGGGCTGTGGAGGCAATCGGTGTCTGCTGCAGCCATCTGACTGTCTATAAAAACCCCCAGCTATCAGCTCAGTACATTGTACAGGCCTGGCAGGGAAATGGTTAGTGCTTGCAGACAGATAAATTACCCCTTTAGGCTAGGACCACACCTCTGCGTTTGGCTGCAAGAATCACATCTGTTCTTGAAATCACCCATAGCTAAATTATGCTGCTCTTCCGAGATGCGCGGGTCTGCCATTCAATCTGAATGGCACCCCACGCATCTCAGCAGGCAGCGCATTTGCGGGTGAGGGAACCGCAGGGAAATTGCATGGTCAAAAAGACCATGCAATTTCCCTGTGGCCACGTTTTTGAAAAGATGCATGCATGCACCTTTTTTTTTTGTGGAAACGCAGACACAGCAGCCCATTAATTTGAATGGGCCACCCTGCCTGTGCAAATGCAGCACGCAAAAATGCTAAGGTGTGAACCTAGTGTTAGGGCTTAATTCACATGGACAGTTGGGGACCGGCTGAGCCAAGTCTAAAATACAGCTGAAGGAGGCTGTTCACATGCAATGCAGAAAATGTAACAAGGCATATCCAGTTGACTATCAAACTCAGTTCCATAAGTCAATGGGGCCGTGCCACATCTGCAAGCCACACATTCAAAAGGCTCCATTCACACCTGAGCGTATCATTTTCAGGCGTTTTTTTGGGCTTTTTTCCAGGCGTTTTACAGGTGTTTGGAGGCAGGCATTGACATCTAACAAAAGCGCTTGTAATCTGCCAAAAAAGAAGCTCATGTACTTTTTTGAGCTTCAGGTGTTTTGCTTCAGGCGACAATGTGAACAGAGGCCATCGAAATGAATGGGATTTTGCTTTTTGAGCATTTTGAGACTTCAGAGATGAGCGTTTTACGAGCTGAAATAAGCTCAGGTGTGAACAGGGCCAAACGAATAGGCTGAAATCGCACTGCACAGAACTGCATGTGATTTACATGCAGTTTCTAGTGTGAATGGGTCCTCATGGTTGTGGCATATTAGCACCATTATAAACTGCCATTTGACCTTTAGCTGCATAGCTCCAGTCTGAAAAGTGATCCCGTATGGATCACTTTTCAGAGCTTTTGCTAGTGTGAACCAAGTCTAACAACACTCCTTATAATGCCATCCATGTTCCTGTCTTATTAAGATGGAGAGAGTAAGCTCACACTATACTGCACAGGTGTCAGATAACTTTCCCCCTGGTAAAAGGACAGGAATATGGATGGTATTAATGAGTGCTATTAAAGGGGGGCACAGGGTTCTAGAAGCTTCCTGTTATTCTTTTATTTCTACTGGAGCAAAATGCTTTCTTGTTCTCTCTCACCTTATCAATCACTGCAGGAGAGTCACTGTTTCAGGAGCCTGTGTTCAGCCTTCTCCCCAGATCACAACTGCTTCTCCATCCCGCACCCGCACTATACAGAAAGCTCGCGGGATGAAGTTTTACTTGTAGTGATAGACAACGTACTTTGTGTAGGCATTGGCTCAGGGGCCAGCAGGAGGCGGCTCTGCTCCTCCCCCTGCTGCCTCCCCAGCCAATGGATAGCTGAAGCTGCATAAGTCCCTCCCTCATTACATCACCCTGTATTCCCCTGAGTTCCAGCCTGCCTGCATACTGCATAGTAAAGAATTAGGCCGGCCCAGACCAGGACTGACATGTAAAGAATGAGAAAGTGCGACCGTGCAGTTCCCGCAGCTGAAGCGGTGCGGCCTTTATACAGAGAATCACAGCAGTCCTGGGGGAAGTTTCCTCCTTGCCCCTGGCCCAGTCCGCTCCTGGCAATGGCACAGTGGCCTATGTTAAGGAGGTTCTGTCTTCACTACACTAAACAAAGGTGTAAAAACACCAAATATTTAAGTGGTTGTTACCCTAAAAAAAAAAAAAAATGATTCTGTTCCCTTAAAAGCATGTTATACAGCAAAGTGCTTGTGTTGTGTAATTTGGCCCTTTGTATTACCTGAAATACCTGGCTGATTCTGCCTGCTTCCGCCCTCCTCTCCTGGTGCGAATTGCACAGGGGTCCTGTGAGTCTTCTGGACTGTTTCAGGTCCGAATTCAGCCAGGAATTCTGACTCAAATCAGACCAGAAACTATGAACAGGGATGCACCAGACCCCTGCTGTGAGCCGCTCCGTGCGGCAGTGTGAACCCAGTCTAAAAGAGAAGCTCAGGAATACCAGAAAAAAAGTTGTACTCACCTAGATGGCTGCAGCACCAATCCCAGCTGCAGTTGTCCCCCACCCGTTTTACTGTGAGAACTGAGCGATCAAACACTGCTGATCGCTCAGTTCTCTCCTTCTGCTCTGAAAACAGAGCAATAACTGTCAGTCGCCAGCTCTCTGCTCTGCCCCTCCAATGCTCCCTGGAGTGCCTGGAGTGCTGCGGAGAGTAGGGTTGCCACCTCATCCCTTTAAACCAGGACATATATTATTTAAACAGGTTCTGAGGCTAATATAATGCTAATAAGGCACCAAGTGGTTTTGATTACCACCTTAATCAGTCAAAGAACCTGTGTAAGTAATGCGTGTCCTGGTTTAAAGGGATGAGGTGGCAACCCTAGCGGAGAGGGCAGAAGGGGCTGGCTCAGACTGAGAGGATGAACTAGCTGCCTGTCCAGGCATCTGGGTGGATCCCGACTGCAAAGTCAGGCTCTTTCCCAAGCCTGGACTAGCTGAGTGACATCAGCTGACAGCCTGCTGTTGGATGAAAACGGGTCACAGGAGTGCAGAACAAACTGCACGCCTGTGATCCATAGATATGGGAAGTGCTATACTCCTCCTTTAATTCAACCAGCTGAAGTTAGAAGCTGATTGGCTACCATGCACAGCTGAAATAGATTCTAAGTGCTCCAGTTTTAGTAACCCACTCCCCCAAGTGTCAGAGGTAGATGGTGTTCATTTATCTCCTTTATCTCACCCCTTCAGCTATGGATAGATTGTGGTTATATTCAGCAGGAAATATACGTAGCAGCACTGATATACCATGCAGGATTTTACCATTAGACGCTGGGGCTGTATCGAGGTTCACTAATGATCTGTACAAAGCCTGGCTAGAACGACCAGTGATCTTTATGAATAAATACAGATCCCTTGCTGAAATCAGAACCAGCAACTACCCTAGAAAAACAAGGAACATTGTAATGTGTATATCAGGATATATCTCAGGATATCTCAGATATACTGTATATCAGGATCATAGCATATAGCACCAACATTTTATAAGAATGCTCAAAGGCAAAATACAGCTCTTATAAAGGGCCTATAATTAAGCTCTGTGACACTTCATTCATTGCAGCTTATTATAACAATATAGCTTTCAGTGTGTTCATCTTTGCATTGCCTCCCCGCATGACCTGGCTGCATGCTAACTCACCTGGGGGTAATAGATTATTCCATTGGAACTGCAAACTCGCTTACTGCCAGACACATTTTTCTGGGTGGGTTCTCCTGATTTGCTGCAGTATTGATTGTTTTCATGCCAGCGAAGAAGAGCCTGTCCCTGTAATGGAGAGCAGCATAAGGTAAACAACGGTAGACCATATTAAATATAAACAGACCTATCAGTGGAAGCATTGCTTAAAGTGGAACTTTAGTACCAAACAAAAAAATTGACAGGACTTTGAATGCAGAAGAGAAATAGCATGTCCCTTCTGCATTAAAGTGGCTTCTCTGCCTGTCCACCACTGTACGCTGAGCTGTGCATGCGCAGCTCAGTGTACAATTTCAGCAATGCAGAGCAGACTGCACTCCTGTGCATGTGCGGGAGTGACGTCATCTCAGCCCAGCCAAATAAAACATCCAGCGTTCGATACCTGGAAGCCTCTGTGCTGAAGATGCCAGCAGCCGGCGCTGGAGTATAGGTGAATATAGATCAGCTTTAAAAATAAACTTGTGATGAGAGAAATATGTTGGGCTGCTACTTCAGAAAATGTTAATTGCCTGGCTGTAAAACTCACCACACACATTACAATCTGACTGTGCAATCTACTTTAGGATGGGTTTACACTATTGCGAATTGGATGCGAGTTTCAGGAGACTGTGACCAGCTCTCTATGAAGCCGGTTCACACATCTCTGGGACGGCTGCGGAGTAAATTGCACAGGGGTCCTGTGCGTCTTCTGGTCCATTTTTAGGTCTGAATTTCGCCAAAAATTCAGACAGAATTCGGACCTGAAGCGGTAAACAGGGACGCACTGGACCCCTACTGTGAGCTGCTCCACACGGAGGTGTGAACCCAGCCTCAGACCTAATAACCAGTGTGCAGTGCAAGTGTCTGTCCGACTGTAAAAAAAAAAATTGATTGGATAGGTTAGGTAGGTCACCATATTACATTTGTAGCACTATCCTAGGTAGGTGCTAGGAAAACCATAAGGGAGGCCCAGTCTGCTTATCAGGGGGGCCTGATTGTTCAGCTAGGCTGTCATGTGTTTCCAGATGCTAAGCTTGGGGAGTCTCCCCACTATGTGCAATGAGGGCTCTTATTGGACAGTGGAGGAATCCTGGCCAATAGCACACCAGGGCTTGTATCTATCCCAGAGAGCAGAATCTGCCGCAATGCATCCTGGGATGGGGTATAAGTCTGAGGGGGGCACATGACAGAGCATCTTTGGCGGGAAGCAGAGTTCCAGGAGGAGGGTGACGGCTGTCCCTCCTTCTGTCAGTGTGCTGGGCAGTCAGCCATACATAGGCTATAGCGCAATCTCGGTGAGATGGCAGAGCCAGCAGGGCATAAATAGACTATAGTGCAACGTCAGTGAGATGGCAGAGCCAGCAGGGGCATACATAGACTATAGCGCAGTGTCAGTGAGATGGCAGAGCCACCAGGGCATACATAGAATATAGCAGGGCATACATAGATCATAGTGCAGTGCCAGCGAGATGGCAGAACCAGCAGGGCATGCATAGATTATATGAACTATATAATCTATAAATGCCCTGCTATATTCTATGGATGCCCTGGTGGCTCTGCCATCTCACTGACACTGTGCTATAGTCTATGCCCTGCTGGCTCTACCATCTCGCTGACGCTGCATTATAGTCTATGTATGCCCTGGTGGCTCTGCCATCTCACTGACACTATGCTATAGTCAGTGTTGGGGGTAACTAGTTACAAAGTAACTAATTACAGTAACTACATTACTTTTTTTGGTAACTAAGTAATGTAACTAGTTACAATACTAATATTGGTAACTACACTACTTTACTAGGCTATAGGAAGTAACTACACTACTTTACTAGGCTATAGGAACGCGCTTTCCTGCATTACCCAAGCCGTGCGATACAATCGTTATTTCGAAGAATAGAGAGGGATGAAGTTTATGACTTTTTGTTGCACTTTATGTTTTATTCAGTTTTTTCAGGTTTTGTTCTCATGTTTCCCAAAGCCTGTGTTTATACAATAAACTCTATGCAGAAAGAGTGTCATGTATCTCCTTCTACACGGTCAATTAAGAAAGAGGAAAGTAAAGTAATAAGTAGTGAAGTTACTTTTCAAATACAGTAACTAGTAAAGTAATCTCATTACAATTTACAGAAGTAACTAGTAACTAGTTACATTTTTTGAGTAACTACCCCTACACTGGCTATAGTCTATGTATGCCCTTCTGGCTCTACCATCTCGCTGACGCTTTACTATAATCAATGCATGCTCTGCCATTCCACAGTTTTTTTGAAAAATACAATGAATTACAAGGCTGTAGAGAACAGTGCGCCATTGCAAACGTATATTCTGAGGTTTTAATTACATCATTTTAATATAGTCAGTCGTGAACTAAAGTGGGCCAGTCTAAGGTATGAAACTCCAGGGCTGAAAATGAGTCCCACTCCGGCCCTGCAAGGAGGTGATCAGAAGTCAGTTCAGTGTTAACAGGCAGCAGGCCAGTGTTAACTGGCGTTGACTGGCATCAAGCCAGCATCAAGTCAGCGCCAACGAGCATTTTTCAGTTGTCCCCAGCAAATTTTGCATAGTTGAGCCATAGGAGTATCCCACTCATCCCTTCTCCCATCCAAGTTCTCAATAAATATAAAAACCCAAAGATACTGGACTGGTCATTGTCTCAGTGCTCACACTTGGAGAACATGCTTAAATGTGCTGTTGTTGCTAGCGGTAACCCAGGCGGACCCACATCCAGCAAAATGGTTGGAAATCCTGCTACACATTGTTTTGGTAGATCTAAAAGATATTGTACAGATAGATTGTAATATGTATGGTGAGCTTTATGTCAGTTCACTGACTTTAGTTAATCTGAGCCACTGACCCAGTACAAGTATGTAGTCTGTTTCTGCACCCTGCACATGTGAGGGATGTACTTACTTTTAGGAGATACTGTATATGTAAATCTGCTATAGGGGAGTCCAGGAAGTGGATAAGAGCCCATTCACACTGCCGTGACTTGTCAGGCGACTTGTTAGCCTGACAAGTCGCAGTCGGTCGCGGTCCATTGAGTAGTACAGGACCCGTTCTAATAGAAGCGACACAAGTCGCTCCGACTTAGAAAAAGGGTCCTGTACTACTTTGGGGCGACCTCGGAGCGACTTGCATAGACTTCCATTATGTGAAGTCCCTGCAGGTCGCGCCGCACAGCGGTGCACGCGACTTCACAGGTCGCCCCCCGAAGTCGTGTCGCCTCAGTGTGAACCGGCTCTAAAATGTGATGCAAACTCATCAATAATTAATATATTCTCATTGACACCTGATGATATTAGCAAAGAAACAGTTTTCATTATACCAAAAGAATGATGTTAAAGCTGAACTATAGCCACAAAACCTTTAGCCTAAATATATTTCCTACTAGCCACCAAGGATGCAAACCAGCTTTGTGTGCTTTAAACCCAGATATTACTTTGTAAAATTAGCAGTACTGTCGTTACAGTGCTTCACATAGGCGCTGCAGAGACCCAACAGGCTTCACCCAATACAGACTGCCTGTGGAAAACTACAGAAGGGGGTGGAGACAAGACCCGTCACCCTGCACAAGGAGAAAGAGCAGCAGTGACCGGTCTTTATTACAGGAAGCTCCTGCACAGAGGGAAAGCTTCACACTGCAATGCTGCACAGATCTGGGAGACAAACAAATTGCACCAAGATTCAACTAACAATACACATCTTGTATTTAGATAGTATTTGCTTATCTTGGAGTTCAGATTTGAAAAATAAGGTCAGGCTCTCTAGGCATCGAGCGCAGCTTTGTGCGCTATTGTCACTTTGTGAAACGTAAGATGCGGCACGTTTAAAGAAAAAAAAACTATGTTAAACATCGTTTGACTGCCGAAAAAAAAAAAAACGATGGTTTCCAGCCTCTGGCAATCCTCTTTAGATTAGCACTGAGAATCCCTGTCAAAGCCTATCATGGACACTTGGGTGAGACTGCTCTCCAACATGTCTGGACAAGAGGTGAGCTAGGCGGTTTCTCACATTGTATAAAGCTATTAAACAAAATATCTGCTTCTGGCTGTATTGTACTTCTGTTACAGCAAGTCTGGAGACCTCAAGGAAGAAAGTCACAGTGAAGATACTAATATAACTCCCCTAGGGACACTTTCAACGTCCCCGTCCCCTTCGTTAGAACTTGTAAGATATCCATCATATAGAAAGGAAAATCTCAAGGACGTGCCTGATAGTGTGTATGTCAGTGTGACCTGATAGCCTTATTTACCAGGACAATGTGGAAATCTATTTACATACCTGCAAACAGGGAATGTGGAGGGCCCTTGTGCAGAATGGCTTGAGACTTTTAAGGGCCGGGAACTTGTCTGGGTGCCACCTAACAAGGACTTTAATGAGGTCCCGTGCCGCTTCAGCCTTGTTCAATAGAAACCCTTCCACCTCTAGTTTTTAAGTACCAGCAAAAAATAATGCTTTCTGAATCCCAACACTGGCCATACACTGGAGACTTTGGGTACGCCTGTCTGTTTTCTAAGCAGACCCGATCGGACCACCCATTGCCGTCTATGGAGCGGCAGATGTCAACAGATATGTGTCTGTTGACACCCGCTGACATGCGGGATCCATTTCCCATCCATCTGACTGACCGGATCAGATGGCAGTTGGTTGTAAACAAGTAGGCCGCTTACATCTGACCGTCCATAAAAGAAAGCGGGCTGTGTCTAAGTCTGCTCTGCATAGGCAGAGAGGGCATGGACCAGTCATCTGCCTGCTCGGCAGGTATCAGTGGACAGATTTCCTGCTGAGCAGGTGGACTCCTGGCCGAGTCCGCCCCATGTGAAAGGGGTCTAAGGACTCTTTTACAGGGGTGGCTGGAGAGAGATAAAATTAAGCGGATGAGCTGCAGCTTTACCACCCACCAAAATGCTAACATTACAGTCTGACAGGGCTGTACACATGCAGGGGCTGTAATGCTTTGTGGCATTTTTAACTCTGGCTGCAGAGTTTGACAGATGGCACCGCAGACAGCAGGCACTGAATTCAATGGGAGAGCACTGCAAACGCATGGCTTGCTATTGCTCTGCAATCTTTTTTAATACATACCCCCTTTTGGGTGGAAAAAAAAACGGGAACAAAGGAGGTAGCAGGATTGCTACTAAACTGCCCTCTAAAAAGCGATCCAGAAAAGAACACTTTTCAGAGGGCAGTAAGCACTGCTGGCTGTCTGAAAGAGATCTAATAAATTTTAAAACAAATATTCATTTAAACATTCCTATGAAAACACTCAGTACATTTGATGACTTAAAGAGGGTTGTCCAAACTTGCTTCACTGTTACAAATTAGTTTGCTCGAGAAAAATTTTCCATCTTGCTCCTTTTAATTTTCTCATCACTGTGGTCAAAACTGAACATCAATTTGACCCCACTAATTAGAAAACCGAGCGATTGTTCTTAAAAGAAAAAGTTTCAAACAAATTTCGACCATTTTTTTTATGTTACTATGTACTTTTCTGGCCTAGGTATGCCTAATAGGTCATGTTTTGTAATCACATACCTATTATATACCTTAAAAAAAGAGAAGTTATTAAAAAAATAAATTCTAACAGTGTATATCCAGCTTTATTATAATACAATCTCATGTCACAAAACATGTTCACGTTGTAGAGCACCATTCACACTTGTGTGAAGCTTCTTTGTTTCACCGTTTAGCAATGATCTGCTCTCTTATTGAAGTCCCCATGGCAAGACTGTACTTCAGAAACGTTATAACCAGCGAGACTGATCTGAAGATTAGCTTAGGACCTGAAGATTGAACATGCATTCGGCAGTACAGCTGCTAATAAATGGAGCCGCTTTTCTGCCACCTGCCTCTCTCGGCTACAGAAAATAAAGGAGACTCCCAAAAATACCTATTGTCTGATACCTGCAAACACTCTATTGCTACATATTTTCTCTGTCAGAGAAAAAAGCTATTGGGGTCCACCATGAAAATTTCCAGCCAACACACAACCTCTAGTTTGTATCTGGAGACTATTAAGGGTTGGAAAGGACCCAGGGCCGGTGCTTCCACTAGGCAAACTAGGCAGCCGCCTAGGGTGCATTGCCACTTAGGGGCGCAGCCACAAGTTGGCACTCTCTCTCCATCATGAATGATTATTGTGAGCTGAGGGGAGGGGTGGTGGTTGGGGAGGAAGAAGGGACAGAGGAAGATGCCAGGTGTCTTGGGCAGTGGCGGAAATACCAGGTCCTGGCTTTCCACCACTGTTGGAGAGGCCCCAAGAGGCAGGAAGGGAGCCCACCAGAGTGCTGCCTGCATGATGATCCTCTTTGGCTGAAGGTGAGTGGCCTTAACCCCAGGCAGGAAGAGACTCTCTGCACTAAGTTGGTAGGCAGCCGTTCGTTTCACTGGGTCGGTATTAAGCAGGGAGCAGAGGAAAGCTGAACCTGAGCCAGAGCTCGGCACTGTAGGGCGGAACCTTTACTGGGGCAGAAGCGACGAGGCACCGGAATGGTCTGAGGAGGTTGGTGATGAAGGACATGCGGAGCTCTCTGACTGCTGCTTTTCCCTCCACCAGGAGCCGGCTGGAGCTGTGGTGAGCACTATGGTCCAGGAGAGGAGCGTCCTGGGAGAAGGGATCAGGAGGATCACAGTGAGGGAAGGCAGAGTGCGGGCCACTCTCTTCATACCCTCCAGTGAGTTTCCCCAGAACAAGGGATCAGTGCCCCTGGGTGTTACATGAAGCATCCCTGGTATGAAAGGGAATCGGGGTCACCAGGTGTGCCATGGGGAATCGGAGTCACCAGGTGTGACATGGGGGATAGGGGTCACCGGGTGTAACAGGGGTTCAGGGTCACCAGGTGTGCCATGAGGAATTGGGGTCCCTGGGTGTGCCATGGGGGATCGGGGTCCCCAAGTGTGACACGGAGGAACATGAGGGTCCCCAGGTGTGACATGAAGGAACATCAGGGTCCCCAAGTGTTACATGGAAAAAAAATCAGGGTCTGACATATAGAAACATTGGGGTCACTGGGTATGACAGCATGACATTGAGGAACACGGGGGTCCCTGAGTGTGACATGGAGGAACATCAGGGTCAGTGGGTATGACAGCATGACATGGAGGAATATTGAGGTCCCAGGGTGTGACATGGAAAAACATCAAAGTCCCTGGGTGTGACATGGAGGGACATTAGGGTCCCCAGGTGTGACATGGAGGAATATGGGGGTCACTGGGTATGACAGCATAACATGGAGAAACCATCAGATCAGGGTTAGTAGGTATGACATAGAGGAGTTTTTAACTCCTTCCCTTTTTTTGGTGGGGGGGGGGCGCAAGTAGCTGGTCTTGCCTAGGGCGTAAAATAGCCTAGCACCGGCCCTGAAAGAACCCCTTTACCAGTTTGTCTTATATTTATATCTGGCCATTCAAACTAGACTGGTGAAGTAGATCACACTTTCAGATTTCCTGGATTGCTGGCATAACAAATCTGAGAGAATTCACCAATCACTCTTCAAGTGCTTTACTGTATAAACAAACTGCCATTTATCTGATTGGCCTATAAATCGCACCCATAAATGCAAATTATTGATTGTTTATTATAATAGGAAGGATACATGAATGCAAAAAAGAAAGGAAACAAAATCTTCTCCCTGCAAGTTACCCATTTAAGGACCAGGCCTTTTTCAGTATTTTTTGCTAGAAAATGACTTAGAAGCCCCAAATATTATATATTTTTTTTTAGCAGAGACCGTAGAAAATAAAATGGAGATTGTTGCAATACTTTATGTCACACCATATTTGAGCGGCGGTCTTACAAACACAATTTTTTTGGAAAAAATACACTTTTAAAATCGCGCACGCTTGTGGAATGGCGATGAACTTTGGTACTTAAAAATCTCCATAGGCAAGGCTTTAAAAACTTCTACAGATTACCAGTTTAGTGTTACAGAGGAGTTCTAGGGCTAGAATTATTGCTCTTGCTCTATCGATCGCGGTGATACCTCATATAAGTAGGTTTGAACACTGTTTACATATGTGGGCGCGATTTGCGTATGCGTTTGCTTCTGCGCGCAAACTCAGAGGGACAGGGCGCTTTACTTTTTTTTTTCTTATTTATTTTTCCTTTTGATTTAGATTTTTACTGGGCAGACTAGATGGGCCAAATGGTTCTTATCTGCCAACACATTCTATGTTTCTATGTTTCTATGTTACACTGTCTCTTTAAAACATTTTTTTTGGTCACTTTTATTCCTATTACAAGGAATGTAAACATCCCTTGTAATAGAAATAAGCAGGACAGGTCCTCTTTAATGTGAGATCTGGGGTCAAAAAGACCTCAGATCTCACATCTACACTTAAAAACAAAACAAAAAAAAAAGTCATTTTTTTCTGCAAGAAAAAAAAAATGGGCCCTTTAAGGCCGTTGGGAGGAAGCGACGTATGACATTGCTATGGTCCTCCAAGGTCATAGTGTCCATTGGGGGTCATCTTGCCCTCACTCGACTTCCTGCCTAGGTCTCCATCAGACCGGATCGTTTTCCCCACTAATGACGGCTCCAGTAAGCGAGGAAAACAACCAGGAAGCAGCGGGAGGGGGAGAGGGCACCTCTCCCGCCACCCATAAAAGTAATCCCACGACGAATCCACTGCTCGGACCACTTTTATGTCAAAGCAGACCGCCCGCTGTTTAAAAAAATACTGGGGTTATGGCAGCAGATATAACCCCAGTACTTTGATGGTATTTACCGTCGACGTAAAACTGCAGCAGGTGGTCCGTAAGTGGTTAAGAGCATTATGTGCTAGTATGCATCACAAGCTAGCACATTATGAAACACTTACCTTAGAAACAAGCCCTCCAGCGGTGCGCTATAACCGCTGACAGGGCTTCCGCCTTCACCCGGTCTTCCTTTCCAGGTTTGCAGACTTCAGCAGTTTGACTGGCCGAGCTGTGACGATGTCACTCACGGCCGCGTCACGGCTCTCTCAATGGACGGCGTGCTGGCAGTGCGCTATCACTGGTGAAGTCATCGCCTGCTACTATAGTAAATATATCCTAAATGGTGGAAGTTTTGAAGATATTTACGGTACCTACAGGTAAGCCTTATTTTAGGCTTACCTGTAGGTACAGGCAAACAATATGAAGTTTACTACCACTTTAACCTCCCCAGCTCTGTAAGGTTTTTATCCCCTTCATAACCAGAGCATTTTTTGTTATTTAGCAATTAACCACTTAAGCCCCGGAGGATTTGGCTGCTAAACGACCAGAGGGTATTTTGCGATTCGGCACTGCGTGACTTTAACGGACAATTGCGCGGTCGTGTGACGCTGTACCTAAACGAATTTGGCGTCCTTTTTTTCCCACAAACAGAGCTTTCTTTTGGCGGTATTTGATCACCTGTGCGATTTTTTGATCACGCGCTATAAACAAAAAAAGAGCGTAAATTTTGCAAAAATAGCAATATTTTTCCCTTTTTTTTATATGAAATTCCCCCAAAAAAAATGTAAAAATCAAAATTTTTTAACATTTTCGGCCAATTTGTTTTATGCTACCTATGTTTGGTAAAAAAAATAGCAAAATGCGTATTTTGATTGGTTTGCGCAAAAGTTATTGCGTTTACTAACTAAGGGAAAGATTTTTGTCATTTTTGTTGTTTTTTTTTTTAACGAGTAATGGCAGCGATCTGCGTTTTTTTTTTGCAGTACTGCGACATTGTGGCGGACAGATCGGACCCTTGACTGACATTTTTGACACTTTTGGGGTTACCAGTGACATTTCTACAGTAATCAGTGCTATACATATGCACTGTTACTGTAAAAATACACTGGTAGTGAAGGGGTTAACTTTATTTGAGAGGGAGGGGCTGTGTGTGTCCCTAGGGGCGTGATTCTAACTGTGATTGGCTGTGGCTTCAGCTGTATGCAGAGTGATCAACGGATCTACATAGTAGATCCATATGATCATCTCTCATACAGAGGGGAGAATGACAGGCAGCTTGTTTACACAAGCTGCCTGACTTTCTCCCTCTCCCCCGCCGATCGCAGAGTGGCCGATGTCCGCCGGTCACACGCGCGGGGGGGTCCGTGACCACGCGGGAGCGGGAGCGCGCCTCCGGCGGCGCACGCTCGCTCCCTAGACCCTCACAAGCTAGTGACGTAGCCCTACGTCACTTTGCCTGTGAGGGGCTGACCGCCGCCGTAGATAGTCGTGCGGCGGTCGGCAAGTGGTTAACATGTGCAGTTCGTTTTGTTCCAAATACATTTTCGGACAAATTTTTTGTTTTTTGGAGATTCTCATATAACCCAATACCTGAATTGCAGTATAAGCATAAGTTTACAGAACGCTGCGAATAACGAAACAAAATTCGTCTAAATTTCTGAAATTAAAATTAAAATTTGAATCGAATTTTACATCGGATTTCAGTCGAATTTGAAATGTAAACATATTTCTGAAATCAAAGACTATGGATGTTATTAGAGTACCATTTCAAAGTAATGCTGTTTTTGTTAGGCCAAAGATGATTTAAAGAGTCATTGTAATCATTTGATGAAGATTTTTCTTTTGTTTGTTCACTTTGCCACATTTGAATTGAAATAAAAAAAAAAATCGAATATTTTCGATATCACCGATTAAAAATTTATGGATTCAAACGTTTAGAATCGAAAAAAAAATGGTAAATTCGAAGACAATTCCAGAAAAACATAAAACAAATTCTGATTACGAATTCCGAATATGAATCCCGAATACAAATTGATCGAATCAACCAAGCTTAACTAAATTAAATAACTAGATTAACGATTCTAAACAAAACAAAGTAAATGTTTCCATCCTCCCCGTCCCCGTAAAACTGCTATTGGGCGGTCAGCAAGTGGTTAAGGAAAGAACCTAAGACACTGGAGAACAACAGTTGTCCACTTATGTTGGTTAAAAAGAGTAAAATTCTAGTGCAGTCCAATGAAATTTAAAAATTACAAGCAAATGGCTGAAATAAATATTTGTATCACTAAGTGTTCGTTTTGTGAGCTGAGCCTACATTATTAAGGAACAATCTTTTTCCAATTGTTTGAACGTGGCCTGAAAATCCGGTGGATGTGCATTAGAAAGTAGAACACTGCTGATATAAAGTGTATAGTGAATGAAGAGAGCACAAAACCATTGGTCAGATTATAATGCGCTGACCTCATCTGTGCACTCCCATTGGTCAGCCTATGCTCATGTACTTAATACTGAAACGGAAAGCCAATTTATTTTCTATAGGATACCCGCATTACCAGAAGAAAGCCTTTCCAGCTTAGTTGAATGGATAAATGTATGCTTTATACCCAGGAATATTCATATAATACAATACTGTGCAATGCAGCCAAATATTGGGTATGAAAATGAACAAAAACATAACAGGTCTCTATAAAAAAGCAAAATATTAACATGAATGAAATACCCGAGACAACAAGGATCCATCTTTTCCATCAATTTTCACAATAGCTTTGCGGAAATCTGTAAACTTTCCTGATAATTCTTTCTCCAAGTTGGATTGTTCCAGGGTCCCTAGGAAAAATGGACATATACCAATTATAAGGCAGAGGACAGGGAATTCAATAAGACACTCACTAAAAACTAGAAGAAAAGCAGTTTAACCTTAAACTGCATAAAGGGTTCTTTACTGTCAGAGCAGTAAGGATGTGGAAGTCTCTTCCACAAGCAGTGGTATCAGCAGGGAGCATCGATAGTTTCTAAAAACTATCAGATAGGCACCTTAACTACCACAACATACAGGGGTATACAATGTATGGTTAACAGCAAACACATACACATCATAGGTTGAACTGGATGGACTGGTGTCTTTTTTCAACCTCACTAACTATGTAACTATGTGGCAATACGCACATTGATATAACAAAGGGTCACCAGGCTATGGCCAGCCATATACGGAGCAAATTTCTTTCCTGCAAAAAAGGAAATTCGCTCAATTTCACCATCGACACAGACAGTGTTGATGCGGGAATCCCTCCTGTCAGGCAATTGTCTTCTCCCAGCAGGGCGGCAAAGGAGGGCGGGAGAAGCCGTCCTCTACAGGAGAAGACACTGATTATCGCTACCAGCTATAGCAGCCACTAGTGATCATTGCAAGAGAATCCGGCAGGCTGGTTGCACCCAAGATGATCGATCAATCTACTTGGTACATTCGGCCTGCACATTAATGGTTCAAATCCCTGCCGGTTCCTGCTGAACTTGCGAAGATTCAAACCCTTTATGGCCTGCCTAAGCAAATTTTCCTGGTTTAAAACAAAATACTGACAAATCACTGTGCAAAAAATAAATGGTGTTAGACTGGGTCGCTGCTGATTTTAAACAGTGTATATGGATTCATACACCATATAATATGTTACCATGTGACTTCTGCCTAGTGGAGCGCACGCTGGCTCCAAGGAGGAACGGAGCAGTGGCATTTCCTCTGTGCATTTGCAGGACATTCCAGGTGCAGCACAAGTGGATACATTTTTTTTCTCTTTTATGGGTTTTTCTCTATTTTAATAAATATAGGGTTACTCTATTAGGTTTTCTATGGTCTTTCTTTCCCGAGTTCCTGAGGATACATGGATTCATAGTCCCACTCCCTGGATGGTGATACAGCACATAAGAGCAGCAGTCTAAAGCCAGTTTGACCTACCTCAGGGTACACTCAGGAGGGCAATATGGTGAGTGAGTGCATACCCTGGTGAGGGCACAGACAGTGGATTGGTGTGGAGTAGTTTTGGTTACACAGAGTACTGCATCTTCACAAGAATCTGATTCTTGGTCACTTTGGAGATTGCACAGACATTATGCACTTTAATGTTTTCATATGCACTTTATTTGTTACTGATTGCACTTTATTGACACATTTGGATACATGGTAATTATTAATTGTGTGGATTTATATTTTAATAGTATTTAGTGGGTAGGGTAAGCGCAGCTCTTATTAACAACAAATAGAAAATCTTACTGGTTGTCACTGGTTTCTGCACATCTTGCCTGATATTTGCACTCTCTTTAAATTAGTCTTAGATCTTCATTTCTGTTGGAGTGGCACTGCCGTCATAGTGTGCCTATATGCCAGTGATGGCGAACTTTGGCACCCCAGATGTTTTGGAACTACATTTTCTATAATGCTCATGCACTTTGCAGTATCATTGAGCATCATGGGAAATGTAGTTCCAAAACATCTGGGGTGCCAAGGTTTGCCATCCCTGCTATATGCTATGAATCCTGATGCCAAACAGCTAAGCTTTGAAATATAATTTGTATATTTTTTGCACAGTGCACATATTAAAGCTGAGAAATGCTACATTGCAATGGTGCTATACCTGCACTGTAAAGGGTTAAATGCTTGTTCAGGTCTAGGAGCTCACAAAAGGGTGCTCCCTTTGCTCCTTCCATGCCCTTATCTCGGTCCCTGAAGCCTCTTCCCCCATACGTTTTTGAGGTCGCAGGTCCTCTGACGTCATCAAGTATAATGCAGAGCCCATAGCCCCACAATGGATGTGAGGACACCAAGGGACAGCCCACTGCCACACAACGTAGCAGAGGAAAGTCAAATTGCTTTTTCCATACCCCCTCTCCCCCCATGAGACCTAAGCAAGCATTTAACCCTTGCAGTGAGGGGGCAGCCCACTGCAAGGGAGTATTTATTCTTTCCCAGCAGATGGGCTTTAAAAACTTTTCCATGATTTGAAATACTGCGTAGGGGCTCCGGATATCAGAAAAACATCATCATCTGATACAGAAAAATGATATCATCAAGTCGATTTTTTTATTAAAGCCGATCTCCGGGAAGTAGACAAAATCTAGAATGGGACCCCTCTGGCACTGCAAGGGTTAAACGCTTATTTTGTATAGGAGTGCATTGATTAGGTTTATCTCTTACCCTACACCTTGGTGCAGAAGGCAGCACTGTGCTCCTCTACCCAAAGCTTCAGTCTGTGGACAAGCTGTGGACAGTCTCAGCGTCATCACATATATTGCAGGGCTATTAACCCCGCATTGCATGTGGAGGAGTTGTGCATGTGGCCGAGGCCTTGAGGCAGCAGTGCTGGCAGGCCACATGGATTAAGGGAGCCTGCTGGAGCCAGGAATTAGGCAAGTATAAAACCTTATCGCTTGAACCCTAGACTATACAAGCATTTACCTTTGTATGATTGGGAGCCCACGGCAAGGACAGATTTTGTCACAGATTTCAGCTTTATTGTAACACAGCAATAATGTAGCTGGAATTCTTATAAACATACATTTGTATTGTTGAAGTATTAACTACAAAATAGGCTTATGCTGTAAAAAAAAAAAAAATAGTTATCATAGGCTGTATTCACACTTATGGGAATTGTCATACGACTTCAATGACAACCGTTCAAATATGGGCGACCTAAAGTCGAAGCAACTTTAAAAACTTCCTGCACTACTTTGGCCTGACTTTCAAGTGACTTGAGTGTCATAGACTGCAATGTAAACCCTCAAAAGTCACATGAAAGTCGCAACTGAATGTTACAGGTGCAACGGTTGTCCATTATCATTGGTCCAAGCCAAAGTTGCATCCAGTCGTATGACTTTGGAGTCGTACAAGTGTGAATGAAGCCTTATAGCAGTTGTGAAAAACAGAAAATGCAATGCAGAAGAAACACCGATAGTATAATCTCACTTGACATTTACAACTTATCTGCATTTTCCATCAAAATGTATTAGAAGAAGAATGACAAAATCCACTTACCTAGATCCAGTGCAAATTCCGCAGTGCATGATTCTGAGCAACCAACCAGAACTGACTCCTCTAAGCTGGATTTGTCTTTTCCGTGCTGGCTGAGGGTTTTCATTAATTCTATAAAGCCAAAGAGCATATTATAAAATAATTATAAAACGTGAAAACGTGGTCCATACAGCACTTGATAATATCTCCTCCCAGAGTGTAACTAAAGGCACTATTTTTGTTTTGGATAGAATAGAGAGAGTTTAGAACCCCTGTCAGTCTTTTTAGGGAGATTTGTCCTGTTTACTGTTAAAAAAGAAAATCCCTCTGACACCAGAACACTAATGGAGGGGAAAACCTCCAATGGGGACACTAATTCTGGTCATCCCAGTGACACCCCAGGATTCCTCTCACTTCCTGTCTTGGCTGTGGGACAAAAAATGAAAGGAAATCTCCCCTATGGGACAAAGATGGCAAAGAAAAACTGCCGGGTTATAACCCTTCCTTTTACTCTATTCAAAATGAAGAAAAACAAGTTTGCCTTTAGCTACACTTTAACTTACTATATCCACAAAATAAGTCAGCAATGAAAGGTCTCATGATCACAGGTCTGAGCTTGGAGCAGGTTACTAATTCACAATCATCAGCTGTCAAAGCGTGCAGATCCTGCTGTGGCAAAGGTCTAAATTGGGTGGAAGTTTTACTAATCCAATATACTGTAGAGACAGCGGCCTAGGAACTCCCAAGAACTTGCAATCATTTGCGCTGTACATACAGTAAGAATGTCACCTGATCAGGTTTTTTCAGCGGGAACGCAGTTCTGACACCTCCAGCACCTCCCGCGCTGAATGTATGTAATAGCAAGAGGTGCTGAAGTGTGCTAGATGGTTTGTTGATGCTGCCTGCTGGGGGACCCTATTGTTGCTGGTGATGGATCTATTGTTGCTGGGGGGTCAACATTTGCTAGGAGGGATCTACTGTAGAGAGAGGGGTCTATTGTTGCTGGCTGCTGGGAGATCTTTTGTTTTCGGTGGACAAATCCTCTCGGGGTTTATGTTCGATGTGGTGAATGGGGATCTATTGTTGCTGGGCTGGTGGGGTGCGATCTATTGTTTCTGGGTAGGTGGCGTGATCTATTTTACTGCTTTTCTTGTTATCATTAACAAATTCCATACAATTTACTTAGCGCCACAAAATGATACTTGGCTCTGTATTCTCTAAAAGGGGCGGTACTGGGAGATGGTTAGGGGTTGGAACCAAGGGACAGTGCTCAGAGGTGGGTAGGGGTTGGAGACAAGGGGTGACCCAGAAGGAAGGAGCACCTGCACCTATTCTCTGATAAAAAAAAAAGCCCTGCATGTGATAATGCTAAAATGATCTGTATTACATCTCTCCATGCATTCACAGTATAGAGGTAGTCTGAAATGTAAGGCTTCATGTACACGGGACGTTGGAAAACCTCTCCTGAATTCTGGAACTTGACAGCTAGTAACCGATGGTTAAAAAGGTCAGTTTTGCAGTGTTTACGTGCCGCGTTTATACGCGTTTAGCAGCGTTTGCGTTTAGAAATGTTTTTACATAGTAAAATGGTCAGAAATGTATCCCCATTGAAAACACCTATAAACGGAATGCTTATAAACACGAGTTACCATGTTTAGATGCATTTGCATGCGGTTACATGCATTGGCGTTTCAAATGCCAATAAACCTCCCTCTGAACAAACTTTTTTGCTTTACAAAAAATGCCACTAAACTCAACTGCCTCTACATGACTATAAACGATTCCGTGTACATGGACAGTTAAGATAACAGAGGAGGGTTCAGGGGCTGCTAAAAAAAAAACCTCCAACTGTTCCTAAACGTCCGTTTATCAGCAGCAGTGTACATGAGGCCTAAACGTTGTCATCAGTAACAGAACTAGAAGTAACATTGGAAATCATCTACCTAAAGCCTAGCAACTGGTTCATTCATTTCCAGAATACACTGGATGCTGGCAGGTGTCAGCGGACACACGTCTGCTGACATCCGCTGCCCTACAGAGAACAAAAGGTGGTCCGATCGGGTCCGCCTGTCCGTTTTTCAGCATTCGTTCCGCTGGTGTGAAAGGGGTCTAAGGATCCACCCAGCTGCCTGATTGACAGCTGCCTCCGGCTTTCGATGCGTAGCTGAGAGCTGAAAATAGGTGTGCTAATCCCCTCCCCAGACTGGCGCTCCAATGAGCTCTTGAGCAGCCTTTTTCAGCCAGGGTGCCCAGGCACACTGGGGTGCCTTGAAGTTTCTTCAGGGGTGCCTTGGCAAATGCCTACAAATTACCTAAAAAATTGTATACAAGCTGGCATGTGGATGAAGCCTGCCTTTTAGATACACAAAGCCACAGGTTTTCATTGTGCATCATTACAACCTTCTAGCTGCTGGCATCCTAACAACCAATGGCATCAGTTAATATGGATAGCATCCTTGGTGCTCGGTCGATCGGTCGGGTTGTCGGGTCAGTCAGTCAGGCGACACATTACTCCCCCCCCCCCCGCCTCTGCCTCCTTACCTCCTCGCCTCCTTCCTCCTGTCGGGAGCTGGGGAGTGCTGGATGGCTGAGCCTCTGTCCTCCTCCAGCCGCCGTGTGTCTTCTGCCTCTTCCTGGCCACTGGCCAGTAAGATTGCTTCTCTTTTCAGCCAATCAGGAAGGAAAAGGGGTCTCACAACCCTCTTCCTGACTGGCTGGGAGGAGAGTCAGTGTGACAATAGCGAACATTCATTCGCTATTGTCACACAACTGGGTGGGCTCGGGATGCACTGCTCTGTGCGCCGAGCCCAACCTTTTCTGAAGCTTATTAGAGCCTCTGGCTCTAATCACATGCTTAAAAAAAAAAACCCTATTGGAACCCATGCGTCCGGCGCCCTGCATGTAGATTAGTGGGCCGGACGCATGGATGGGGGGGGCGGCACCCCTGCGCCCTCAATGGAAGGGCCGCCCCTGACCGGGTCCTTAATATGGTATGTAATGTAAGATCAAAGGTTATATTTAAACATTTCATGTATATATTATTGAGGGGAGAAGAAAGAAAGGAAAGCTACATTTATTATTACATATTGCATCAATTAGGAAACAACAAGATAATATTTACCTGAACATCTTAAAACGGGTGCATAATAAGTACTGTCAGACTTCCGTACAAGGGGTGAAAGATTGTGGAACAGATAAAATGATCCTGATGTAAGTGCCTGGCGACAAATGTCATCATTTTCCTTTAATTCAAACAGGAAGCTGTGGATAAATATGAGCAGAATGTTAAGCAATATGTTTGCACAGAACACGGAAACGCAAGAAGAGGAACTATTAGGTTTTATTGTTTGTTTGCACAGTGGATGCATCCACAGAGAATAACAGCACAGTAAATGGGTTCTCCTTGGGAAGTGGCATTTTGCTTTAGCTGTTCCATGTCATTATGAGTAATCTCATAAGGGTGGACTTACTACCCTCCCCACCACCACAAACAACATGTTTACATTTCCTGATTTAATGTGCCCTTATATCTGAAAGTTTAACCTTTCATTTGCAGCATGAATGTATGAAGATGTTGGCGCTATATAAATCCTGTATAATAATAATAATAATAAAGATAAGTACAGTTTATTCTTATTGAACACATAATTTGAGCTATTATTGTAGAATGTACTTTAAAATATGGATGGGTTTTTAAAACAGAACACAGCCGTATTCTCTTTGTAGATACCCTGTCTCTGATTCATAGCTTGGACAGAACCGTACAAAGGGAGAGACTGATTCATGTGTGCAGATTACAGCTTGAACTATTGAGCACTAGTCTTCTTTTTTTTTTAACAACAGAGGAGGTATGGAAATTAAAGTGGTTGTAACCCTAAAAAAAAAAAAAAAAAAAGATCCTATTTTTTTAAGGCATGCTCTATAGCAATGCTCTATATATGCTTGTGCTGTGCAATTTGTCCCTACCTATGTTTTAATATACCTGGTTGATCCTGCCTGTTCCTGTGTCCTGCTGTCTGTGCTGACCACAGTAATCATGGCTGCTGAGCCATGATTCTATGGTCAGGTTACGTGCCTCCATCAGCCTGCTGTCTGTTTTGAATCTCTCCCCTCTCCATCCTTGCCTATCAGCGTGAGAGCGCTCCTGCCGCTTTTAAGCTGCAATATATACATGTATCCCCTCTGAATTATGCTGCCAATAACTACAGTGTGTGTGTGTGTTTTTTTAAATGAAAAGACTAAATATCTTTTCCCACACCACCACTATGCGGTCACGTTATCCCACTCTGCTGGCCGGCTGACGTCACAGGCGAATCTCGGTCCCTCCCGCTTCTCTCCATAGATAGGGGAAGAAAAGCTGAGGGAGATCACATGACCACACAGCTGCCATGTGAGAAATGGTATTTAGCTTTTTCATTAAAAAACACACACACACAGTAGTTATTGGCAGCATAATCCAGAGGGGATACATGTTACAATGTGACTTTACATACACTTTAAAGGAGTTGTAAACCCTTGTTTTTTATTTTCTATAAAAATTACAAACCTATACTACTTACCTGCTCTATGCAATAGATTTGCAAAGAGCAGCCCCGATCCTCTTCCTCTGGGGTGTCCCGCCGGTGATCCAGGCCCCTCCTCTTTATCGGGTGCCCCCCAAGGAAAGCTGCTTTCCCTGGGGGCATCCGTGCGGGCTTGCTCCCGAGTCCTGCTGCTGCATCCATTGCCCTGCCCCTGTGTCACTGGATTTGATAGACAGCAGCGGGAGCCAATGGAGGTATGCCCAGAAGCTGTGCAGGGATGCCACGACTGCACCGGAAGTGACGAGCGGGGCCGGTGCAGTGCATTGTGGGACTCTGACGTCACGGAAGAGGACACGAAGAGGGACGTTGCGGCTTCATCTGCCCACACCTGAGATGGCAGCGCTGGAGAAGAAATTTTCATGGTAAGTATTTCTTCTTACAGGTAAGTGCGACCTGGGACAGTTCAGAGGCTATCCATTATGGAATGTACTAGCCCTGACTGTCCCGGGGGTATTTTTAGCTTTGACCCCTGAGGCCGGAACTCTGCTTTCAGCACATTTGTGGCCCTGGAACTATCTTTCTGTCTTATCACTAAAACAGCTGCACACTGTACCTGGAAATTTATATAAATATATCCACAACTCAATACTGCTCAAACAAATCAACAGCCCCCTTCCCATTCTACAACACTAGATACCCTGGAACTGCCACTCCCAGGCATTGCTAATACCAGGTTCAGTTCACAAAGCTTACACACTAGGATAGAAATTCTTATATGGCTGTTATTTTAAACTAAGTCCGATGAGAAATGAAAATACCAGTCACATAGTTAAAAAGATTCTAATCCTTGTGTAAAAGTGTTACTAAACCCACAACAGAAAAAGTCTGTATATGCAGTAAAGCATGCTTGTTATACTCACTGTGGAACCTAAGGGGGTAATCCTTTGCATTATGTAAAAAGGCTGTTTGATCCTGTCTTCTCTGGTCCTCCCCTTCATTTACTGCCCCCAATCCATCTGCTTATAGAATATAGCTTTGGAGGCACTCTGTACATGTTCAGTTTGGTGGATATTGCTAGAGAGTTTCTTTTTTTTTTTTTTCGAAGGGTGCATGTGATTAGCACAGGGCCAATCAGCACTGTCCAGACAGAAAGTCAGGGGTCATGCAGCCTCATAGGACAGCCAGAGCAGAATGAAAACTCCTCCTACAAGCTTTAACCAGTGCTCGGCCAGACACTGATAGAAGGCACAAGACTGCTATATACTGCTGATGAGAAAAGGTATTTAGCAGTTTATATTTACTAAAACTATTGCATGTCTATTTTCTGTGTACTGTGGGAGACCAGATATAGTGAATGCAGGCTCCTGGGTTTAGTAACACTTTAAAGCTTTGTTAACTGAACCCAATGCCTTTGGAAATACTTCTCTACCTATCCCAGATCCAACAGTATAGTTTCTTTGGAAAAAGCTTACTCCCACCTATCCCTGATTCAGCAGCCTCCTTGTAAATGCCACTGCCCCTCCTTGCCAGCACAGCACCAGGACATCCCTGGAATTATACTATCCCATCTAACTCGAATCTACGTGTCCCTGGAATCTCCCATAGCCACCAGTCCTTCCTGGATTTGTGCATTCTGCTGCAAAGAAGAGGGGAAATAAAGCAGCCCAGAGCAAGAAGGATGCAGTAACCTACAGCAACCATAAATTACATCTTGCTCAAACTGAAATTATTCCGGTGGTTCCCTGTTTACATCCCTATAGCCAATTGTACTGAATAAGCTTGAAAGTGCATTAAACTGAATGTGGCTTGAAAGCGAAGCTGGAGCACTTGCTGACCAGGCTGTTGGTTACCATAGGGATGCTACACCAGCAAAGAGAAGAATACAAGCAGTGGTGGATTAGGTGTACCTTGAGCCCTGGGCTATTTTCAGTTCAGAGCCCTATGAGTGCTGCTTATATAGCTCAATGGACCCTAAAAACAGCAGATGTGAGGTCAGAACATTCCTATTAATGGCTTGTTTAGAAGCGTGAAGAGCCCCGTCCTCGACACATTATGCTGCGTCTGCATCCACTTTGGTACTGCATGCAGGTAGCCCATAGAAGTGGATGCAGACACAGCAGCTGCACAGACACAGTCGCATGTCAAAATGCAACATGCAGCCAGGAGCAGGTGCATAGATTTGAACGCAGACACTGTGTTTGCAAATGCAGCTCTGCACGGTGGACAGGGCTAATCACTCGTCTGAATGAGCCCTTCTAAAGACACTAAAGTTATAATTCTGGTAAAAAAAAAAAATTGCAAAGTTATTTTAAAAAAAAAAAAGGTTGCTTTTTTTAAATCCAAAGTTAAAAAAGAAATAACAAAAAACAAATGGAAATAAAAAAAAATTGCATTTGCATAGTAAAAACAAAATAAAAACACAATCAGCAAAACAAATTGGGTAAAAGAGGAGTTAGTTAGGCTGATTAGGATTATCTATGAGATTAGATATTTTATTAAATAAATAAAAACACATAAAAACTGGTCTAAATACACTGTAACATTATAGTGTACCAACATAATTATCAGTGAAGCCTGCAAACACTGATTGCAGGCTGCATTTACACAAGAATAGTTCGAATTTATTATATCTGAGGAATTTATTTAACTGAATTCTATTTTATCAGATACCTTCAGGTCCGGCAGACTATATCTCCACCAGGATGAATTCTGACAGAAACAAATCCCCTGCCTCTTTTTAAGTTGTAGCTGTACGATTTCTTCTTCTTCTATTTTTTCTCTCTCTCCTCTTTCATCATCCGATCCTGCCCTTCTTTCTAATTTCTTCTTCCCCTCTTTAACCCTCCCTCACTTACACCTCATTCCCCTTTCCCCATTCTAACCCTTCCCCTAGCCACACATGTTTTCCCATTCCACCCTGTCTATCTCCCTACTCTATCCCTATAAAACAGTGGCTCTTGAGTTTCACCCAATTTACAATTCCCTCAAGTTAAGCCTGGTACACACTATTAGTGTTTTTCCCTTCAATAAAAAAAACTGTCAGCTCCGGTCAGAGCCGCTGTACTAACTTTGGATCTCCCTTTCTGAGCTGTTGTGTTCTGACAGGGGGTCAGCCCCCCCCCCCCCGCCAGAGCACTCTGACCAGCGCTCTTAATCATTGGCTGAGAGCGCTGTTTAGGAGCGGGTCAGCTGCTGGTTTTCCAGCACGCTCGCCCGACAGAAGCTGGGTCAATGGCCGGCATCTGTTAGACAGGGTGCCATACACATGGGCCGAATGTTGGCCGGCTGTTTTTGAACCGGCCGATGTCGGCCTGTATTCGCCCCTTGTGTATGGGTCTTTACTCCAATCAATCAAAACTGCCAGGCACTACCTAATATAAGTACATATTTAGTCTGGTTGAAAAAAGTCACAAGTCCATCCAGTTCAACCAATAAAACACACTAACACCACCAAGGAGACATTTTATCCAATTTCTCCCAGTTTTTTGGGCATTGCGGTTACACCAGGCTCTCCTGGTTTGATGTTTGTTCATTATACTTTTGGACTTCATCCATATTTTACCAATGTATTCTCCACAGCTTAAAAATAAAGGGAAGATTCTAAACCTTTGCCACCTTCTCTATCCAAGACCCCAAAATAGTGGGGTCCCACTTTATTTGATGTTTCTTACTTGCCATTATTAATTTTACTGTGCTTATTTAACACAATGAGAATGGAGAGACAGCACCAGAAGCTAGAAGTCAGATATCAGCAGCCGAGTACAAGCACACTAAGAGCTAAATCTGACTGTTTGCCAGGACTTGCTGCACAACCCAGATCATTTAGCTGTGTTCTGGAAGTAAACAATTCCAGCTTCCCTGGAGCTCCTCAAAGCAGCAATTCCTCCTGTACAGCCTATTTGGACATTAAGGCACACTTACTTTGTAAAGTGCCCCCCTCCAGTAATGGGACATCCGTGTTCCTTTTTGTCACTGGTGTTTCCATCTTCTTCAGGTCTTCTTACAAGTCCAGAGTCTTAATACCTCTTGAATGGGGCTTGAGTGGGGCCATGATGACATAACTGCCATGTGCACAGTAGGCTGGACTACGTCACCCTAGGTTACTGTTCCTTCCCTTTTTACACCCCCACCTGCTGAGGCGCTCAAGGCACCTGGTTTCTTCCTTACAGTGTATTTGCATGTTATGAGACACTTACCTTGCAAAGTGCCCTGTCCAGCGATGGGACATTCCAGTTTCCCCTCCTTAACAGTGTTTCCATCTTTTCTTGGTCTTCTTCCAGGTGTGGAGTCTTCAACCTTCTTGAATGGTGGGGTAGGACATGTGCACAATAGTTACTTTATCCCAGCACCCAGCACTTACTACCAGCATGTACAGCTGTCAGTGTAAAATTTGCGAAAATCTACTGTCGGGCAGGGAAAGAGATTTCATTGGAGATGAGACATAATTACATAGTTACATAGTTAGTGAGGTTGAAAAAAGACATCAGTCCATCCAGTTCAACCTATGATGTGTGTGTGTTTGCTGTTAACCGTACATTGCATACCCCTCTATGTTGTGGTCTTTAAGGTGCCCATCTAATAGTTTTTTTAAACTATCGATGCTCCCTGCTGATACCACTGCTTGTGGAAGAGAATTCCACATCCTTACTGCTCTTACAGTGAAGAACCCCCTACGTATTTTAAGGTTAAACCGCCTTTCCTCTAGTTTTAGTGAGTGGCCACGTGTCTTATTGTATTCCCTTTCTCTGAATAGTTTGTTCCTTATGCTAGGGTCGCCAGTACAGTATTTGTACATTGATATCATATCCCCGACGTAGCGGTTGATTTACTAAAACTGGAGAGTGCAAAATCTGGTGCAGCTGTGCATGGTAGCCAATCAGCTTCTAACTTCAACTTTTTCAATTAAGCTTTGATAACAAAAAAAATGGGAGCTGATTGGTTTCTATGCAGAACTGCACCAGATTTTGGACTCTCCAGTTTTAGTAAATCAGCCCTATACTGTCTACCCTAAGTATATCCCTACTAGCAGCTTTTTACATTACAAGTTAGGCTGGCTTAAATGAAAGGTTATAGACATACACAGTTGTTTTATATTAGGTTAAAAAAATAAACTTTTAACTTTTGAATGGGCACACATGGGCTGATCTGTTTACAGAGAAAGGGGAAATACGGTTGTCATTTGCATACTGTAACTTTGTGCCACTCCTACATACACTGTAATTATGTTTTAAAATATCTAAAAAAAAAGAGCAGTGAATTCATTCTGAAAATAGCTCGGTTTCACCAGATTTCCAAGCCACGTTATTTTACTGCTGGAAATTTCATCATACGATCCTGCCCAGAGCTAAGTACACTGTGACATTCCTAAGCACAGAGTATTAAATGGCGAATGGGTGTTCTCTCAAGAGTTCTTCTCATATTTAGAGAAGGCAAATCAAATAAATGTTTTAAAGAGTTAAAACCAATCATAATAGAAATAAAACAAACACTTCCACTGCTAATTATATTTATTTTTTTTATGAGCAGATACTAAGCTAACATTACTTCAGTTATAATGAAAAACTGAATGAGCAAGAAGAAAGCAGAAAATATTATATTAAACATGTGGTTATCTATATATATTATATAAGGGCTATGTGCATTAACTACATTCAGTGCATTAAAGGGAACCACTTTATATTTAATTGCGCTGATTTACTTTTTTACACAATTAACCACTTCCCGCCCGCCCTATTACAAAAGGACGGCGGGAATGTGGTTGTGTTATCCTGACCGGACGTCATATGACGGCGGCAGGATAACACAGCTCTGGGCGCCCCCCGGGGGCACGCAGAGCGGCGATCGGTGATGCGAGGTGTCAGTCTGACACCCTGCATCTCCAATCTCGGAAAAGAGCCTCTGACGGAGGCTCTTTACCATGTGATCAGCCGTGTCCAATCACGGCTGGTCACATAGTAAATAGGAACAGCCGTTGATCGGCTTTCCTTAGTTCGTGCCTGACAGGCACGAGTAAAGGAGCGCCGATCGGCGGCTCCCCTGACAGGGGGGGGGGGGGGTCGGCACTGGTAATCAGATCATTGATTACCAGTGCAGACCTTTGGGGGGGGGGGATGCCACTAGATCCACCAGGGATGCTCACTATGACCTCAGGGATGCCCACTATGACCCCAGGGATGCCCACTATGGCCACCAGGGATGGCAATCAGGGCTCAGGGAGCCCCCCATTGCCCTCCCCATCAGTGCTGCCCACCAGTGCCCTCCCTGTCAGTGCTGCCCACAAGTGCCCATCATTGCCATCCTTTAGTGTCGCCCACCAGTGCCCATTATTGCCCACCAGTGCCGCCTATCAGTGCCCATTAGTGCCCATTAGTGCCCATCAGTGCCGCCCGTCAGTGCCGATCAGTGCCGCCCATCAGTGCCCACCAGTGCCGCCTATCAGTGCCCATTAGTGCCCATCAGTGCCACCTATCAGTGCCCATCAGTGCCACCTATCAGTGCCTAGCAGTGCCACCTATCAGTGCCCACCAATGCTGCATATCTGTGCTACCTATCAGTGCCACATATCAGTGCCTATCAGTGCCGCATATCAGTGCCGCCTATCAGTGCCACCCCATCAGTGCCACCCCATCAGGGCCTCCTCATCAGTGCCTGTCAGTGCAGTCTCATCAGTGCTCATCAGTGCAGGAAAAAACGTATTTATTTACAAAATTGTATAACATAAACAAAAAAACTTTTTTTTTTTTTTCAAACTTTTCGGTCTTTTTTTATTTGTTTAGCAAAAAGGAAAAAACCCAGAGGTGATCAAATAATACCAAAAGAAAGCTCTATTTGTGGGGGGAAAATGACATAAATTTGGTGTAGGTACAGTGTTGCATGACCACGCAATTGTCATTCAAAATGCAACAGGGCTAAAAGGGGAAAATTGGCCTGGGCAGGAAGGGAGGGAAGTGCCCTGTATTAAAGTGGTTAAAGGGAACCTGTATGATAATTGGAGCTGCTGTTACTGACTTTTCTTTTTTTTTTCTTTTTCTTTTTTTATATCTATCATCTACTACTTGATCACTCACTAACCTGGGACAAGCAAGTGCATATTCGTTCCTGGGACAAGGATAAGAAAAACAGCCCAGGGGCCTGCACCTTTAAGTCCCCATACACATTGGACGTTTAGCACCGATGCATGGGGCTCCAGGATTTAGCCATAGGCTGAGGGCACAGATGCACCATCCTGCTACCAGCAGCAACTCTATGAGAGGCTGACAGCTGCTGCGGCTGGATGGGGCTGGGCGGAACTTCCCTTTATGGCAATATGTACCCACGGACAAATGCCCAGAATGCAAGAAGTCTGACTAAATACAAGGCTTCCTCTAAATGGCTGAGGTGGGGATCCTGATGTTATCCGCCCACCTTCCACCTCAGCCAATAAAGGGAGATCCTATATTCATTAAAAAAAATACAAGACTTCCTATGAATGGCTGAGCCGCATTAAGCCCTGCTCCATTACGTTCCGGTAACAAAAGGGTAAGTCCCTTTTCCACTGCCGAAAAGCAGCAGAATATACAGTATGAAGCTGATGCTACATACAATTTATACCAGCCTTTTTCAACCAGGGTGCCTTGAAGTTTCTTAAGGGGTACCTTGGCAAAATGCCTAAAAACTGCCGCAAAATTGTATACAAGCCAGCGTATGGATGAAGCCTGCCTTTTAGTTACACAAAGCCACAGGTTTTCATTGTGCACCATTAAGACCTTGTAGCCATCGGCGTCCTAACAACCAATGACTTTCTCCTGCCCCACTCTGTGCTGGAATCACATTAGCTGGGTGATGGGGAAACACTGAGGGAGAAGAGAAACATTGGAATACTAGTCAGTACCAGTGTGTAAAAGTGTATTGGATTTGGAAGAATCACCTCTAACATCGGGTGTCCTGTGTGTGTGGATGTTGAGGTTTTATGTAAAACAATTAGAATTGTTTTTTACATTTTAGAATGGGGTGCCTTGAGACTGTCCATAATTGTAGAGGGTGCCTTGACTGAGAAACACTGATTTATACAGTTCTCACATCTGTTGGTAAAGAAAACTTTGCTTTGGCCAACTAAAGTCATAGTAAACCTGGAGTTAGGCTTTACAACACTTGTAGCTTCCAGTATATTTGTGCATTGGCCATAGGAACCTGTATAAAAAATATCTATTACAAAAAAAAAGTTTAAAACCAGGATTTGGATCCTGATAAATAAATACAGATTTTAAAACTTTCATTTTTTATATGTATAATTAGAAAGAGGAAATCATAATATACGTGAAATCATTTTCAAGACTAGGAAATCAGGCTCTAAAAATGCTGTCAGTCTGACTTACCGTGTCTGTTTGACGTAGGATGAGCACCATCTGACGCAAAGGGATCTGGCAGGACATCTAACAGCATTAAACATCTTCTGCTTCTAATTTCTGCAACTTAAAAAGCACCAAAAACCAGAACGTAAATGCTGATGCATATAAAAAGGAAAGTGTGCAATTAAAGGATATTAATTGATTACATGTGTCATTTCTGCTGATATATTCAATCTTCTCCTTCTACCTAATCCTCTGACGTGTAAAATCCTTTTAAAGTCTTCTACCAGTCAAAACATTTTATTTATCATTTTGCATAGAGTAGGGAAGAGATACAGCGGTTGATTTACTTAAAGAGGTTGTAAACCCGTAACATTTTTTTTTTTTTTGCAACCTGAAAGAGAAACACATAATGAGCTAGTATGCATCGCATACTAGCTCATTATGAAATACTTACCTTAGAACGAGCCCCCGCCGTGCCGCCCGCTTACCTGTATGAAGGGCGACATGTCCAGTCGCCCGTCTTCCGGGATCACGGCATCCGGCCATCTGATTGGCCGGAGCCGTGTGACGTCACTCCCGCGCACGCGCGCGAGAGCCGACGGTCACGGCACGGGACTCTTAAGGAACGGCACCAGCAGCCGTTCCTTCAGAGCGCATGCGCCAGTGATGTCACTGGCTGCATGTAAGGTAAATATCTCCTAAACGGTACATGTTTAGGAGATATTTACAGTACCTATAGGTAAGCCTTAATATAGGCTTACCTATAGGTACAAGTTACAGAGGAGGGTTTACTTCCTCTTTAAGGCAAATAGACTGTGCACTTTGCAAAGTGCAGTTAAATTCAGCAAGTACAGTTGCTCCAGAGCTTAGTAAAGGAGGTAAGCCTTCACTTTGCAAAGAATACCCAATCCTGTGCAGGAAAATTGATAAAACTGAATTTTTTCTTAAACATGATTGGGTGATAGAAGTCAGCAGAGCTTCTGCTCATTTACTAAGCTCTGGGGAAACTGAGTGCAACTGCACTATGCAATGTGCACAGTCTGTTTGCCTTTAGTAAATCAACCCCATAGCCTCTAACAGGCTTTTATTGCTGTCTGCGTCCCCAATGCATATGTCTATTTTTCCTGAAGACCAGCATGGACTGAAACTGATGGGAAGTCCAAAAATGTTACAGCTGTCACTGCAACAGGAGGGGATGGGAATTTTTCCGATCAGCACACCTGCTCTGGTAACAATTGCCCATTTTTGGATACCCCTCCCTCTGGAGAGATTTTCTCTCAATTCCTGTTGTGTCTCAGGGACAGGAAGTGAAGAGAAATCTCCCCAACAGGGCACAGACAACACAAAAATAAAAGGTTTTAACCATATTATTTTGTAGCCAAACCACCCAAAAACGTTTTGGCTAAAAGTATCTTTTAATCAAGTTATGTATGTTTCAAGTAATAATTTTTAGACTTAGAAATCAATTTCTTCCAGATCCATTTACATTTATAACAGGTTGTAACTGTGTTAAAAGATACAACCATGCACAAATATATTACAGATAAAGTGCGCTGGCTATAAAATCTCAGCATAAAAACTTTCAATCTTAGATTTTAATTTTACACAGCAAAAAAGGAAGAACATACAAATAGACTGACATAAGTCTTACTGAGGAACTCATAAAGGGTGTCTAAGACACCCTTTAGAATTTTGTTTGGGTGCAGCACCAAAAGTGTCGGTGCTTGTGCCCCAGTGCCGCAAAAAGGTCTTCGAGCGCCCAGGGCAAAGGTGCCAAACTGTGCCCCCCATTCCCTTAGGGTTAGGGTCAGGGTTCCCCCAATCCCTGCAATAAACCATTGCGCCCCGGGCAGCTGTCCGTCCTGCCCACCCCTTGTCCTGGCCCTGTTGTGCCCGATTCATCTGCGGAATCTATAAAACAATCTATAAAACACATAAAAATTCTGTGCTCGCTTTTTAGAGATCTTGCCAAAAGTAGCTGTGTAAATATCCAAGTTGAGTAGTAACAAATGAATAACAAAAATACAGTGCTTAGCAAAAAATAAATGAATAAATAAGTATCTACAACCACAAATCATAGAAATGTGTTAAAAAAAAGTCAAACTTTGTGAAGTAAATAAATCAAATACATATATAAAAAATAACATTTATATTATTCAGTGCACCACAGTCATAAGTCCATAAACAGCTTTAGTCTTCATATGATACATAAAGTGTAAAAATGTGCTTATTTCCACTTAGTAGAATACATTTGCTTCGAACCACCAAAAATCATGTAAATCATGTGAGTCCACAAACCACATTAGTGCCTATTTGATAAAAACATGTGCAAGTCTCCACTCTTAAAGCAGTAGAAAACTCCATTGTATTTTTTTTTATTTTTATTAGGGGCCCCCAAATGGGTTTTCCCATGCACCACAAATTAGCCCTATTAAGACAGACTTACCTGCTAAAGAAGCCCTCCCGCGATGCGGCGTCACCGATCCAACAAGTCTGAACGCTTCCATCTTCGCCAGGCCTTCCTTCCAGGTTCTGTTTCTTTAGCTGCTTAATAGACTGGGCCTGCGAAGGTCACTCCCATTCATGCGCCTGGGAGTCACATCACTACTGGATGGATCAGGACTGTAAATATATGCTGAGCTCCGCATGCTGACAGGCAAGAGAAAGTCTTTATGGTAGAAGAGATCGATAGAGTCTCTTCTGTCATAAATACCATCCCTGTCAGCAACTTTTCTTTTTTAAAAGTGGATCTAATACCCAGTGGTGTATTTTGGTTTTGTGCTGCCCTAGGCAAAACTAAAATTGGACACCCACCCACCCCCCCCCCTCCTATGTAAATTTGCCCCACTCCTTTCTTAACGGATGTGGCTCCCTCCAAAATTGAAGGACTACAAGCCAGAATGAACCCCTGAGATCTTATGAGAGGGGGAGGGTGAGGGGAGATGAGAGAGAGAGAGAAGGGGGGTGAGAAAGAGAGAGAGCGAGAGGGGGGATGAGAGAGAGAGAGCGAAAGGGGGGATGAGAGAGAGAGCGAGAGGGGGGGATGAGAGAGAGAGAGCGTGAGGGGGATGAGAGCGAGAGGGGGGATGAGAGAGAGAAAGAGCGAGAGGGGGGATGAGAGAGAGAGAGAGAGAGAGCGAGAGGGGGGATGAGAGAGAGGGTGAGAGAGAGGGGGGTGAGAGAGAGAGGGGGGTGAGAGAGAGGGGGGATAAGAGCGAGAGAGAGGGGGTGAGAGAGAGGGGGGAATGAGAGAGGCCGCTCTAGCAATAGAGTTTCAGTGGCCAATAGAGTCTCAGGTGGAGGGGGGGCGGCTTTTTTGCTGCCCCCCTGCAAAGTGCCGCCCTAGGCCTTGTTGGCCTAGGCCAAAATACAGCCCTGCTAATACAACTTTAATGATATAAAATGCTAGTGATTTGTAACCTTCAAACAAGCACCCTGATGACTCAACAGATGTATTTGACCTATTTTTAAAAGATTGCCAAAAAGCTACAGTATTGATGTCAGATAAACTGGGACTTACTGGGGCTTATTTACTAAAGGCAATTAGACTGTTCACAATTAGAGAGTTATCCTCAAAGTTTAGTGAATGAGGTAAAGTTCTACTGACTTTATCATCCAATCATGTGCAAACAAAAATGCTGTTTTTTTTTTTTTCTTTGCACGTGATTGGGTATTCCTTGCAAAGCGAAGCTTCACCGTATTCACTAACCTCTCGGCCAAATTCCCTTGCAGACTGCGACTTCAATTCCAGTATGAACAGCATATCTGCCTTTTGTAAATCAACCCCACTGGCTGCTATTTCCTCATGGTTCCATAGAAAAGCATTAGGAAGAGAGGCTCATAGTGCAACGATGAATCTTGAAGAAAACATCAGGATAACAACAAATAGTACGCACAAAGCAAGTGCTCTGCCCAGCAGCATACAAAATGAATGAATCAAGCGACACACCCTGCAAACTCTGATCTCAAAGTCCACTACAGTATCTGGGTCTAGCATTGGACATAGAGCTGCCAGAGTGTTTCTGACACAAAAGAAACATGAGATTCTCTGATCTCAGATTTGAGGTTTTAAATCCAGGGGTTGTTCGACTCCACTTTTGCATGAGAGTCTTGGGTCTGATCAGTGGTGTATTTTGGTTTTGTTCTGCCCTAGGCAAGACTAAAATTGGGCACCCCCCCCCCCCTTCTTATGTAAATTTGCCCCACTCCTTTTTTAACGGATGTAACTCCCTCCAAAATTGAAGGACTACAAGTCCCAGCATGAACCCCTGAGATCTCACCAGAGGGGGGGGTGAGAGGGAGTGGGAGAGAGAGAAGGGTGAGGGAGAAAGGGGGATAAGAGAGAGAGGGGGGGTGAGGGGGGATGAAAGAGGGGGGTGAGAGAGAGGGGGGGATCAAAGAGTGAGAGAGAGAGAGGATGAAAGAGAGGGGGGGATGAGAGAGAGGGGAGATGAGAGAGAGGGTGGGATGAGAGAGAGGGGAGTAAGAGAGAGAGAGGGGGTGAGTGTGAGAGAGAGAGAGGAGGTGAGAGAGGCGGCTCTAGCAACCAGTGGCCAATAGAGTCTCAGGTGGAGGGGGGGTGGCTTTGTTGCTGCCCCCCTGCAAAGTGCCGCCCTAGGCCTGGGCCTTGTTGGCCTAGGCCAAAATACAGCACTGGGTCTGATGATAGCCTCCTTTGAGGCAGTCCATTTTTCCATATAAAACACAAATTTAAAGCAGCGCTAGCCCTTAAAATTGTATAAAAATAAATAACACTAGATCTCTCCTAAATAAAACATGTGACACTCTCAAGTAAAAGATTGGATATTAAATTTTGTTAAACAATTTTTAAAAAATTATGTATAAGATATTGTGAAATGATAATATTTTTTGGTGCTAAAATACATAGATAATTATAAAAACTGTGAAATCGTGCTAAAGTCCATAAAAAATAAATTGGTATCCCTTAGGTGATCAAAGTAAGGTGCTCCGGTGCCGGTTATACAATAAAGTGCTCCAAGGTGAAAAGGTGCCCCTCTTGGTTCGCTACTCACCACAGCGCCAATAATTAAGAGCCTCAACAGTATTGCAAATAAGCCTTGACACCAGGATATTTTCCTCTGTACGCCTTTCACTGTAAATAAGGGTCCGCTTGCGCATCCACCATTAAAAGAAATAAAAGGCGTATATAGTGAAGTATGTACGTATGGGTTTATTTCTGCTTAGCAGCCAAGTGCATACTTACAGCAAGTACAAGATAGTTAGGCATATACAACGTAGTGCCTCGTGGTTACGCCGCTCGGCGTGCGTTCCACGGACAGGAAGCGATAAACCGGAAGTGACGTGCCGCTCCGTACGTGACAGGAAGTGCGTCAACGCGTTTCGCCGTAGGTTCCGGCGTTTTCAAAGACATCACTTCCTGTTTACATCGGCCTTTTATATGATAAGCAACCAGTCGTCATATCCGGATATCATATTATTTCAGAACTTAGTCTTGCAAAAACGTAGCAAATCATCTATACAGTATCCAGATTGGTATATTGGCACTACCAACCGGCATTATTCATTTACAACTTATATTTTATTTTGAATATTGGATAAATTGCGGTATGTGAATTCCGGATTTCACTTCCTGTTTACATCAAATCGACATATTAAAACATATATTTTATTAAGCACATTGGCTATTAAAATTGTGATATAAAACACACATTGTACGCGTAAAAATGAACGTATAAGTAAAAATAAATAAATAAAAAAATAAAAAAATACCTAATGAAAATGTATTTATATTAATTTTAAAATTCAATTATTGCTAAAAAATATATCTGGTGAATTTGTGGAGAAATAAATATCATTATTGTTATATATATGTTATGGATTCCATTTATTTAACATCACAATTACTTTAAATCTTAAAAAATAAAAATTATAAAATGATTTGACATTATTGTTATATTATTTATTTTTTATACATGTACATATGTACATATATCTATATTGACAGACTTTGAATACTATTACAATAGGAGGACGTTTAAAATATATTTAAATTTACAATATAGATATATGTACATATGTACATGTATAAAAAATAAATAATATAACAATAATGTCAAATCATTTTATAATTTTTATTTTTTAAGATTTAAAGTAATTGTGATGTTAAATAAATGGAATCCATAACATATATATATAACAATAATGATATTTATTTCTCCACAAATTCACCAGATATATTTTTTAGCAATAATTGAATTTTAAAATTAATATAAATACATTTTCATTAGGTATTTTTTTATTTTTTATTTATTTATTTTTACTTATACGTTCATTTTTACTCGTACAATGTGTGTTTTATATCACAATTTTAATAGCCAATGTGCTTAATAAAATATATGTTTTAATATGTCGATTTGATGTAAACAGGAAGTGAAATCCGGAATTCACATACCGCAATTTATCCAATATTCAAAATAAAATATAAGTTGTAAACGAATAATGCCGGTTGGTAGTGCCAATATACCAATCTGGATACTGTATAGATGATTTGCTACGTTTTTGCAAGACTAAGTTCTGAAATAATATGATATCCGGATATGACGACTGGTTGCTTATCATATAAAAGGCCGATGTAAACAGGAAGTGATGTCTTTGAAAACGCCGGAACCTACGGCGAAACGCGTTGACGCACGTCCTGTCACGTACGGAGCGGCACGTCACTTCCGGTTTATCGCTTCCTGTCCGTGGAACGCACGCCGAGCGGCGTAACCACGAGGCACTACGTTGTATATGCCTAACTATCTTGTACTTGCTGTAAGTATGCACTTGGCTGCTAAGCAGAAATAAACCTATACGTACATACTTAACTATATACGCCTTTTATTTCTTTTAATGGTGGATGCGCAAGCGGACCCTTATTTACAGTGAAAGGCGTACAGAGGAAAATATCCTGGTGTCAAGGCTTATTTGCAATACTGTTGAGGCTCTTAATTATTGGCGCTGTGGTGAGTAGCGAACCAAGAGGGGCACCTTTTCACCTTGGAGCACTTTATTGTATAACCGGCACCGGAGCACCTTACTTTGATCACCTAAGGGATACCAATTTATTTTTTATGGACTTTAGCACGATTTCACAGTTTTTTATAATTATCTATGTATTTTAGCACCAAAAAATATTATCATTTCACAATATCTTATACATAATTTTTTAAAAATTGTTTAACAAAATTTAATATCCAATCTTTTACTTGAGAGTGTCACATGTTTTATTTAGGAGAGATCTAGTGTTATTTATTTTTATACAATTTTAAGGGCTAGCGCTGCTTTAAATTTGTGTTTTATATCATTCCTAAGATTTTCTTAGTGTCGCAGCAGCTGCCCATTTATAATATATTATTATTTTCTTTGCACTGAATTTATACACCATTTGATCACTTGGAGATTTATAATTTAGCTATTTTATTCCATAAGCGAGGGTATAAATTAGTTTCTCACAGTCCATTTTTCCAGTTTCACTCCACACCTCTACAACCCAGCATTCTGTCATGTGGGATAAGTCAGTCCAGTCCCTGGACAAAGGGTCAAGTTGTCCTTTGCTTAATGGATCATAGATTCTCACGAGGGATGGCAGCCTGTTGGAATGGGAAATAGTTCTGGACACCCTGTTGCTGTGGGGGACTTGGTTGTTGAAAGAGTCTTACCCCTTGAATAACATCATGGAGCTTCAGGCAGTTTAACCATCTTTCCAGTGCTGGACCATCTTGCTGGAGGGTCACCTAATGCAGACTTATTCAGCCAACACCACACCGGTGACACGCATTAACCATCAGGGAGGAACCTGAAATCTTGCTGAGGCAAGAGCAGAAGATTGTAGGTTTTTATTTTTTCTGGGCACGACTTCCCATTCTAGCTTTGTTTGATTTGTACATCCCAGGCATGGACAAATGGACAACAAGCAAGCAAACATCCTTAGCCAGCAACACCTGGGTCCTGGGGAGTGTACTCTTCGCATTGAGATGTTCCAAAATCTTTGTCACAGGTGGGGGATGCCAGATGTGCACCTCCTGGCTTCGAGGGTGAGCACTAAACTTGGTAGGTTTATCTCCAGGTAAAAGGATCCTCTAGTGGAAGCAGTGGATACTCTGGTGACTCAGTGGGATCAGTACACCATGATCTACTGTATGTGCTTCATCCTCAGAAACTTTTTGTCTGCCCTGCAGAAATGGAATCAAGGGCAATCGGGTAATCTTCAATGCACCAGATTGATCCATGCAGTAGGCTGATCAGTAAAACTCCTGGTGGATTCTCCACGGGCTCCACCAGATCATTTAGATCTCTGAATGGGCAAATCCTACTAGTTAGTCAAATTCCTTCAAGGTCCATAATCAAATATGGAAGGTCTTCTTCACTTGGAGTGAGTCTTGGGGCTTCCACCCATGGAAGCTTCTCCGTGGAACAAATTTTCTCCTTCCTACAGCTGGGTCTGGACCAGTGTTTGACGCTCAGCATTATCAAAGGGCAGGTTTCTGCCTTTTCTGTCTTGTTTCAGAGACAACTGGCCAATTCTTCTTTGATTAAGACCTTTGTACAGGGAATCTCCCATGTAGCTCCCACTTTTTATTTATCATGTTACTCTGCGGGATTTAAAGCGGAGTTCCGGCCACAGATTCGTTTTTTTTTTTTTAAATACCTCCCAAACAGTGATCCACCGTCCTTCTTACATCCGCTAATCCGATTTTATACATGTAAATACTAAAATCTTACTTTATAAAATTTTTGCAGAGCACCGCCATCTTTTCCATGGTCCCCCGAAGCCACAGTGTGCACAAATATGCCCTGCTTCCTGGTTGTAGATGGAGGGAAGCCGATCAATGCAGCGCAAAATCTCGCGCATGCCCAGTACAAAGGAAAGTACTGGCAATAGGCTGGCGCCGTCCGCGCTGTGCTCCGCCTCTCATCGCATCATTTTCTGTTTGGAAATAACGCGATGAGAGGAGCCGCTGGCCACCTACGTCACTGCCCATTGCCTCCTGGGAGTGATCAGTAAGCGCTCCCAGGACGCATTGCGGGACAGGAAGTGACGGCATGGGCCGCAGCCGCACAGGGAGGAAGTGGAAGGAAAGGTGAGTATATTTTCTGCTGAAACAAGGTAAGTAAAAAAAAAAAAATTCAGGAATATCCAATTCTTTTTCAGGGTACAATAAGGAAGCGGATGCCACAAAATCTAAAATAACGATTTTGCGGCCGGAACTCTGCTTTAAATCTGGTTCTTTGTGCTTCAGAAACTGACATTCAAACCCATTAGAGACATTTTTTTCTCTACTCTCACCCACTAGGTGGTATTCTTTCTAACTATCACTTCTTCTAGGTGAGTGCCTGAATTTGTCATAGGGATAAGGTGGTGGTAAGAGCCAGGACTTACTTCCTGCATAATGTAGCTTCTGCTTTTTACATCAACTGGGACATTGTTCTTCTGTCCCTTTGTCTGGCTCCAGTTCACCAAAAAGGAACTTTTGGTCTCAAAGATCGGGTTCGATCCTTTACTGTGAAGGCACACTCTACAGAATCTGTGAGTGCTTTTTGAGTTTTTTGGCATTGAGGAACTGTTTCCCAGATTTGCAAGGTTGGCACCTGGTCTTCTGTTCACATGTTCTACCAGGTGGATATTGCAGCCTTATCTGATACCAGCTTTAATTGTAAGGTTCTTCAAGCAGCTCTCTGAGCTGCAGGCAGTCTCCAGTTTTCTGCGGTTTTCTTAGACCGTTTGTTGTGTTGACCATAGCCTTTGGGACTGTTTGGTCTTCTCCATTTGGACTGCTTTTAGATCTCCTGAAATATTTCCTTTGTCCCTCAGTGGCCAAGAAAAAAATATGACTTATGTAATCACAATAAATCATTTTTCTTGGAGTGTGAGGAGCACAGGTCCCACCCATCTGTGTTAATAATGATGTTCACTGTACTGCTTTTCAACAAAATGCAGGCATGCAGGTAGTATGAGTGGGTCATCCGGAGCTGACCTACATATTATTTGTCAGTGTCTAATCATCCTGTAGTGGGCAGTATAACGCAAATATGAAAGGCTTCTTGCGTCCCTCAATTGACACCAAGAGAAGGATTTTACTGTAAGTATAAAAATAATATTTTACACTTTTACAGTGTTTTCTACTATTTCTATCCACAGTATTTAGTATACAGTATCTCACAAAAGTGAGTACACCCCTCACATTTTTTGTAAATATTTTATTATATCTTTTCATGTGACAACACTGAAGAAATTACACTTTGCTACAATGTAAATTAGTGAGTGTACAGCTTGCATAACAGTGTAAATTTGCTATTCCCTCAAAAATAATACAACACACAGCCATTAATGTCTAAACTGCTGGCAACAAAAGTGAGTACACCTCTAAGTAAAAAAATGTCAAAATTTGGCCAAAAATATCAATATATTGTGTGGCCACCATTATTTTCCAGCACTGCCTTAACCCTCTTGGGCATGGAACTCACCAGAGCTTCACCGGTTGCCACTGGAGTCCTTTTCCACTCCTCCATGACGACATCACAGAGCTGGTGGATGTTAGAGACTTTGTGCTCCTCCACCTTCCGTTTCAGGATGCCCCCCAGATGCATAATAGGGTTTAGGTCAGGAGATAGTGCTTGGCCAGTCCATCATCTTTACCCTCAGCTTCTTTAGCAAGGCAGTGGTCATCTTGGAGGTGTGTTTGGGGTCGTTATCATGTTGGAATACTGCCCTGCAAAGGAGGAGGAGGGGATCATGCTCTGCTTCAGTATGTCACAGTACATGTTGGCATTCATAGTTTCCTCAATGAACTGTAGCTCCCCAGTGCTCCCACCAACATGCTTGACTGTTTGCCACCACACACTCTTGTCACTATCTGAACCAAATAAGTTTATCTTGGTCTCATCAGAAAAGGGCCAGGACAATGGGGTGGGCAGGAGGGGGGTTGCCCTGGGCGCAATGGTTTATTGCAGGGATGGGGGGGCGCCTTGGCCCTAACCTCAAGGAAAGGGGGGTGCAGTTTGGCATCCTTGCCCTGGGCACTGGATGACCTTGTCCTGGCACTGCATCAGACCACAGGACATGGTACCCGTAATTCATGTCCTTAGTCTGCTTGTCTCCAGCAAACTGTTTGCGGGCTTTCTTGTGCATTATCTTTAGAAGAGGCTTCCATTTGGGACGACAGCCATGCAGACCAATTTGATGCAGTTTGCGGCGTATGGTCTGGGCACTCACAGGCTGAACCCCACCCCTTCAAACTCTGCAGTAATGCTGGCAGCACTCATACGTGTATTTCCCAAAGACAACCTCTGGATATGACGCTGAGCATGTGCACTCAACTTCTTTAGTCGACCATGGCGAGGCCTGTTCTGGGTGGAACCTGTCCTGTTAAACGCTGTATGGTCTTGGCCACGGTTCTCAGTTTCAGGGTCTTGTCAATCTTCTTATAGCCTAGGCCATCTTTAAGTAGAGCAAGAATTCTTTTTTTCAGATCCTCAGCGAGTTCTTTGCCATGAGGTGCCATGTTGAAATTCCAATGACTAACATAAAAGAGTGAGAGCGATAACACCAAATTTAATAAACCTGCTCCCCATTCAAACCTGAGACCTTGTAACACTAACTTACCACAAGACAACGGGGAGGGAAAATGGCTAATTGGGCCCAATTTGGACATTTTCACTTAGGGGTGTACTTACTGTTGTTGCCAGCGGTTTAGACATAAATGGCTGTGTGCTGAGTTACTTTAAGAAGACAGCAAATTTACACTGTTATACAAGCTGTACACTCACTACTTTACATTGTAGCAAAGTGTCATTTCTTCAGTGTTGTCATATGAAAAGATATAATAAAGTATTTACAAAAATGTGAGGGGTGTACTCACTTTTGTGAGATACTGTATGTGCCCAGGTCAGATTTCATGAATGGGTTTACATCCACTTTAAACTAACAAGCAGGTCTTTGCAACTGGTAATGGATCCTAATATTCTTGTACTTTAAGAAAAGAAAACAGCTGCGTTCCCCAGTGATCTTGTAATGGCCAAGTCCAAGTACAAAGAATTCATAAAGGAATTACCGGATCTTGTTTTTCTTTGTTTTTATAAGAATCCACATTTTAATAAACCGAAATATACACAAGGTTTGTTCGAAAAGTATCCAGCCATGTCATATGAAAAATAAAGACATTTATCGAAGAAGATACAAGAAAAATTATACATAGGACGATGAGGCCTCAGTCCCCTTCAAAGTAGGCACCTTGGGACCTCGCACAGTTCTCTCATCATCTCTTCCAAAAGATCCTGCATCAAAATCTCAGACACAATCGTTTGTGGAATCCCCAGATCAGCATCATCAGTCACTTATCTTTGTTGACTACAGTCTGTACACGTTCAACATTCTCAGGTGTTCTGCTAGCTGCAAGCTAGGGGCGTAACTACAGGGGTTGCAATTGCAACCGGGCCCCATGCTCCAGGGGGCCTCTGTGGCTCCCCTGTACACCTGGATAGGAGGGGCGGTGGGGGCAGCATGTAGAGAAATCATTGTCCTCCTTTTTCCTCCCGCCACTCCTCCTATCCAGTTCACTTGTGTTCTGCTGTCTCTGGGCCCCTGTGTGCTCCCCTGCCCGCCCCCCTCCCCCCCCCACTGTGTTCCCTCCCCTCTCCTGCTGGCTGCTGCAGGGGATGTGTCGCAATAGAGAACCAGGAAGGGGTCGCTAAATATGTAATTTACCAGCTTCTTCCTTTTCTGAATGGACAGAGTCATAGTCAGTGACATTGTAAAAAAAATTAAATAAAATGATAAAAAATAATACAGTTGAAATACCAAAAAATAAAAACTACTGACACCAGTGGGTGAACTTCCAGGATCGCAAAGGTCACACTTGCAATCTGGCCCTGGCATTCCACCACCGTGGGGAGGCCCCAAGATGGCAGGAAGGGGGCCCACTGCAGAACTTGTGAAAGCGTAATAAAGGGCCCCGCAACGAGAGTAAAGGGCCCCAGGATCAGTGGGAAGAGCCCCAGGCTTGAAGGGAAGGGACCTAGCCAGGGGTCCAGGGGGCCCTTAATGTTTTTTTGAACCGGGGCCCTGAAGGTTCTAGTTACGCCTCTGCTGCAAGCCTTCCAGAATAGGGATCACTTTCAACTGATTCTCAACCATCTTTGAAGTGTTTGTGCGAAACTTTTATTCACACTGCACTCATTGCATAGTCCCTGAAAGCCTTCTGAATAATTCAAATAGTTTCTACGGAAGAATGCTCAAGCTTAATGCAAAATTTGATGCAGATTTATTATTCCACTCGCTCATTTTGAATGTGATGGCCACACAGTACTCATGCTCACTCCATGGCTTCTAGCGCCCCTCGCTGACTAGTACAGTGAAGTCGCCATTATTCATGCATGCGCGTTCCAGTCCACTTTCCTTGGCTGCCTGGTTACACTGATCTCACGCAAACCGTGCTCATTATAATAACAAAGGCTGGATTTTTTCTGAACAGACTTCATGTATGTTTTTGACTGTATAATTGTGGAAAATACCAAAATGCAGAAATAATATGAATTCTATTTGTCAAAATCAGTGCATTTATATAAAGGAACCAATGCTTATTTTTTGTTATCGCCTATTCTATTTGTATGTGTGTTTCTCTGCACTTCAAATGTTGACAATCTTCTTCTCTTTTAGGGCACTTTTACATGGAGCGGACCGTATTGGGATCCGCTCCGGCACTTTTTTTTACAGACACGGATGACACTTGTGTCATCTGGTCCGTATGTCCGCATATTATCCCATCCGTTTGCGGATGATATACGGACATAATGTATGTCAATGCAATTGCGGATGTCAGCGGGTGACACCGCTGACATCCGACTTACGGTCCTTTCCGTTTTTTAAACGTAATAAAAAATAGGGTTCTGTTCTGTTCCAAAAAACGGAACAGAACTGAAAGGACGAAAATCGGATGTCAGCGGATGGTCATCCGATGACATCCGCAATGCCATTGACATACATTATGTCCGTATATCATCCGCAAAAAAATAGGATGATATACGGACATACGGAAGGCCTGTGTGAAAGAGCCCTTACTTATCCAAGATACCCCAAAAAATGTCTATGTATGTATTGTATGTGCACCCAAAGTTTGAAACAAATTCCTTATGACTCCATTCCCCTGCAAGATTCTGGTCTATCCTGGATATCCTCCTACCCATCACAGCGCTCCTTTGCGGTTACATACAACTCTGTCACCTCTTCTCCATTGTTCCTTTCTGTGAGGGTCCCCCAAGGCTCTGTCCTTGGGACCTCTTCTCTTCTCTATCTACACCTCTTCCCTTGGTCACTTTATAACCTCCCAAGGCTTCCAATACCATCTCTTCACCAATGACACCCAAATCTATCTTTCTACTTCTCACCTCACTCCTTCAGTCTCTTCTCAGATTACTAACTTACTAACAGACTTATCAGCATGGATGTCACACCACTTCCTTCAACGAAATCTCTCTAGATCTGAGCTGATAATATTCCCTCCTGTCTGTGCCCCCCTCCATGACTTTTCCATCAAAATCAATAATGCACCCATCAATCCTTCCCCTCACGTCAGGGTACTAGGTGAAATCCTAGACTCTGACCTGTCCTTTCAGCACCGAATCCAATCATTTCAAAAGCATGTAGACTTCACCTCCATAACATCTCTAAAATAGGTCCCTTTTTACCTAATGAAACCACCAAGCTAATCATTCAATCCCTTGTTATCGCTCGCCTTGACTATTGCAATTCTCTCCCCATAGGCCTACCCCTCAATAGGCTATCCTCTCTTCAGTCTATCATGAATGCTGCTGCCAACCACTCAGTGTCTGCCCTCCCTCTCCAACAATCCCTCCACTGGCTCCCGATCACCCAGCGAATAAAATTCAAAATATTAACTACAACATACAAAGCCATCCACAACTCTGCCCTGAGATTCATCACCAATCTTGTCTCCAAATATCACCCAAACCGTCCTCTCCGCTCCTCTCAAGACCTCTTGCTCTCAAGCTTCCTTGCCTCCTCCTTCCATTCTCGTCTCCAGGATTTCTCCAGAGCCTCTCCCATCCTCTGGAACTCTCTACCTCAATCTGTCTGGCTATCTCCTGCTCTAGCTGCCTTCAGGCGATCTCTGAAAACCTATCACGCCTCCAATCAATCTTTCACCACTTCCATCATCTCATTCCCTACAGTTGCAACCTTTTGTACCACCTGCCATGCCCTATTAGAATGTAAGCTCTTCTGAGAAGGGCCCTCTTAACCCTCTTGTATTTTATTGTATTGTAACTGTATTGTCTCTCTTTTTTAAAGCGCTGCGTAAACTGTTGGCGCTATATACATCCTATATAATAATTATAATTACAAGAACTAAATTACAACTTTCAGCTGTGCCTTTGTGTGATCATAATTCCTCCATGATTAACTGCAGACTTTCCCACAACATACAATACAAGTGAAAGTTGCCTGCTACATGGGTTGATATAACCCCCAGTAAAAAAAATACTTGCAATACTGTAAATGGTGGTATTTCATCTTGAGTCCTAGAATCCCTTTACAAATTTACATTCATTTAAATTTTTAAAGCTGGCCATACACTGTATAATCTCTATACCATACCCTTTATCTTTACCAAAACTATGTAACATGAGGACCAACCTACATAATCAATTAATATGAATTCAGGCAGGTCCTTGCACCTCATCTCTAAGGCCCCATTCACACCGCATTTTGTAACTTGAAGCTCTAAGCTCCAAAACGATGGAGTAGAAGAAATATTTTATTTTCTATGGAGATGGTTCACATCTCCATTCCAAGTTGCCTAAAGCCAAACAACTGAAGCTCAAAAAAGTTCTGGACCTTTTTTTGTAGCTCAAATTGGGCAGATTTGTGTGTTCTTGGCGCATTTTTATCACTATAGAAATTAATTAAAACATGTGCGCGTGTTTTTGTGTGCTTTCATGCGTTTTGTCGTGTGTTTTTGCGCACGTCAACCTCCTGTGTTCAGAATGCAACAGGGCAGCTGCTCAGCACAGGACCAAGAAGAAGGTGGAGATCATAAGAGCAGCCATGTCTACTTCAGTGATTTCCAGCTTCCAGGGGGATCCCACAGGTTTGGTATATACATAGTTACATTGGTTTAAACTGGTTTGAACTGGTCCAGTGTAATTAGGTATAAAATATCCATACCTGGAATTATTCTTTGAAGCAATGTTTCGGAATTAGGGTTCTCTGGAACCCAATCCTGAGGTTGCTAGGGGCTCCTTGATCAATGGTGGATTGATTTCTCACCTACACTGACCAATGGAAGGAGGCAACACTGACCATCACTTTGATGCTTATAAATGTTGGAGGACACCGCTATTTTTCTCTCTGCCTTTCTCTACTGCAGTTATTCCATATTTCAAGAATATTACGACAATAATTTTCTAGGGGGGAAGTAACAAAATGATCTGCCCTGGGTGTCAAATACACTTGTCATGGGGATTCCCCCGCTGACAGCAGAATGTAATGAAAAGAGCCAACAGAATCTTTTTTTACATGGGCAGTTCCCTTACCCCTCCTCCAATCCATACCATAACATTTAAAAAAAATAAAAAATGTCTCTCTTGATGTAGATCGTTTATCAATCATAATGAATGCTGCCCGATCGCACGGAAACAGAAACCTGCCAACAAGTCTGCGTTTGTTCTCTGGTTCCCGCTGACTGACACACCGCCCCCCACCCTGCTACTTAAGTAAACGCCATAACAAGGGGCGGGGCCACCTGGTGATGTCATTGACCATGTAGCGGGTGGGAGCAAATGTTCAGTGGGATTTTTTTTCCTTATGCGGGCGGTGTTCATGTTTTACATTTTTTTTTATACAGGACTTGTCAAAAACAGTGTGCTTTTATTTGAACTAACCATGTATGGGTACTATTTATCCCATTCTCATTCACATAGGGTTCGTTAAAGCGGAGTTCCACCCTAATTTTGAACTTCACATTATGCATATCTATATCCCTATCTAAACTCGATTTGGCTAGTTTTTTTTTTTTTTTTTTATGTTCCCTTACCTTATTTTTAATGAAAAATAACTTACCTTCCTCCCACTTCCTCCTTATGCAGCTGCGGCCGCCTACGTCATTTCCTACTTTGCATTGACTCCTGGGAGATAAGTGTCATCAATCCCCGGAGTCAATGTGCCTGCACCGGTGTCCCTCATCACTTCCGCTGCAGGCACGAGAACAGCTTCTGGATATGCGCAATGACGTGGAACCAGCTGTGGGATGACGCGCCTGCACCGGAAGTGACGAGGTATAGCATTCTGGGACTCGCGAAATCCAGGAAGAGGGACACTGCGGCTTCAGCTGCCCACACCGCAGATGGCCGCGCTGGACAAGAACTTCCCAACGAAAATAATTCATCCTGCAGGTACACTAAACAGGGGAAAGTTTAGAGGATATCATTGTTTAAATGCACTAGCCCTGACTATTCTAGGGGTATTTTTAGGTAAAAAAAAATAATTTAATTTGGCCGGAACTCCGCTTTAAAGGGGGCTTCAAGATTCAGATCAGTCTCCCCCCCCCAGCATCCCCACAACCACCAGGTCAGGGTTGTGGAGAAGAGGCCCTTATCAACATATGGGCAAGGTTCTTTCCTGAGGGGGGCTGTATGCTCATTACCCCTACTTTCCTCACCTGCCGGGCTGAATGCTTGGATAAGGATCTGGTATGGATTATGGGGGGATCTTACGCAATTTGTTTTGGAATGAGACCCTCCGCCCCAAAATCCATACCAGACCTGAAAAGGGGATCCGCACATGATTTTTTTTTTAGATTTTTGGCTCTTTTGTTTACATTCTGCCATCATGAGGGAATCCCCACTGACAGCAGATGAGTCACTGGTTATTAGGGACGCGGCGAGTGCTGGCTGCTTATCAGCTCACTATTCACTGGTTGTTAAGGACGCCGGCAGGTGTTGGCTTCTTAACAACTAGCTAGTCAATGGACACCTGCGGGCATTAGCTCCTTAAAATCCAGCTATTCCCTGGTTGTTAAGGAACTTGGTGGGTTCCCACTCCTTAACAACCAGCTATTCCCTGGTTGGTAACGACACAGGCGGGCACCAGCCCCTTAACAACCAGCTAGCATTTGTTAAATAGTATGTGGCTAGAACATGACTATACATCAAATGTTTTTGTTTACTTGACTTTTTCAATAGGATTTTGCGGAATTTACTGAGCGTTTCTTATTTTTGCAGTAAATACCGCATAAACCTGAAGTTAATTTACATTTTTCTCATGCGATATTTGTGTTAAATGTGTCATATGGCCCAAATATCTCAAGCAATATCCTTTCTGTGAATTGACCCTATAGGTTATTTGTCATACCCATTAATCACTATATTTTATTGCATATGTGTCGTGGCATCAATCCCTTTGTTATCAAGGAACAGAAAATGACATATTTTACATTTATGTAACATTGCTGATCCATGTATTGTTTTGTTTTAGCTGCCAGTTATCTATAGGTTTCTATAGGAATACGGAACAGTAACCAGCTGCAGGAAAACACCTCACCTCCCCAGTCATATACACACTCTACTATGCCACCATCATTTTACATAAGTTCAGCTCTGGCAAGTTCCTGAAAACCATTGGTCCCTAAATGGTATTAAAAGCCTTTGTAAATAAAGTTTTTATTTTTTTAATTTATTAATGGCCCTTTAACACACAAGTTGGAGTTGGAGAGCAATGGCATGTATACAAATTTCCCAAACATCATCTATTAAGCAAATTGAAAAGTAGTTGTATGTTTATGTAAAAAGGCAGAATTGAACTGTATTCTGGTTGGCTACAAAGTAAACGTTTTCTGGTGGGATGCGCAAACAGCATCTGTGCTTTACAGCCTTGTCCCACCTGCACAAACAAGCACTTTTATTTCTATCAACAATCACACACTGCTGACATTCTTCAATTTATTTACCATACCTATTCTAAGCAGGCCTGTGAAATGTAAGTCCTCACTACTATTTGCTGCTCTCTGGAAAGCTCTCTGGACAAGAATATGGGAGCTGCCCTGTAAGAGGAGAAAAACCAGTGCAGCACACAGATTGATGCGCTGTGGCTGTCAGGTGTAGAAGCACAGCATTACTCCAGTCTGATCTCCAGGTATTGCAGACAAGGGACCCATAGGGGTTGATTTACTAAAGGCAAATCCACTGTGCACTACTAGTGCACTGCAAATGCACTTGGAAGTGCAGTACTGTAGATCTAAGGGGAAGATCTGAAATAAGGGGAAGCTCTGCTGATTTCTATCATCCAATCATGTGCAAGCTAAAATGCTGTTTATTATTTAACTTGCATGTCCCCTTTAGATCTACAGCGACTGCACTTCCAAGTGCAATTCCAAGTGCACTTGCAGTGCACATGTAGAGCATAATGTGGTTACAACTGGGGAGTGTAAAACCTGGTGCAGCGCTGCATAGAAACCAATCATCTTTCAGTTTTTTTATTTTGTCAAAGCTTAACCACCTCCCACCCGGGCCATAGCACATATACGGCCGGGTGGGAGTCTCGTCCTTCTGAATGGACGTTCCGGAACGTCCTTCAGAAGGAGAGAGATCGCGCCGCCGCGGGCACGCGCAGCGGCGCGATCTCGACGTGCCTGTGTCCCTAGGACACAGAGCAACAAGACTCGGCAGGAGGGCCCTGTGATTGGCCCTCCTGATCACATGACGGCTGTGACCAATCACAGCCGTCATGTAATGTCAATACAGTCGTTGTAACGGCTTCGATCTCTTCTCCTCCTGACAGATCCTGTCAGTGAGGAGAAGATCAGAGGATCGATTCTGCAGCCGGGGTGATCAGTGAGTATTTCTAATTACTCACTGATCACAGGGGGGGTCTGTGCTGGTAATCAGATGATTGATTACCAGTGCAGCCCTGGGGGGAGGGGATGCCACTAGAGCCACCAGGGATGCCCACCCATGACCACCAGGGATGCCCACCATGGCCACCAGGGATGGAAAACAGGGCTCAGAGAGCCTGCCAGTGGTGCCCCCCTATCAGTGCTGCCCACCAATGCCATCTATCAGTGCTGCCCACCAGTGCCCGTTATTGCCATTTATCAGTGCCGCCCACCAGTGCCCATTATTGCCCACCAGTGCTGCCTATCAGTGCCCATCAGTGCCCCCCATCAGTGCCGATCAGTGCCGCCCATCAGTGCCACCCATCAGTGCCCATCAGTGCCGCCTATCAGTGCCCATCAGTGCCCATCAGTGCCGCCCATCAGTGCCCATCAGTGCTGCCTATCAGTGCCCATCAGCGCTGCCTATCAGTGCCCACCAATGCTGCATATCAGTGCTATCTATCAGTGCCACATATCAGTGCCCATCAGTGCTGCATATCAGTGCTACCTATCAGTGCCCATCAGTGCTGCATATCAGTGCCACCCCATCAGTGCCACCCCATCAGTGTCTCCTCATCAGTGCCTGTCAGTGCGGCGTCATCAGTGCTCATCAGTGCAGGAAAAAACATATCTATTTACAAAATTTTATAACCTAAACAAAAAAACTTTTTTTTTTTTTCAAACTTTTCGGTCTTTTTTTATTTGTGCACCAAAAAAGAAAAAACCTGGCGGTGATCAAATACCACCAAAAGAAAGCTCTATTTGTGGGGAAAAAATGGCATAAATTTGGTTTAGGTACAGTGTTGCATGACCACGCAATTGTCATTCAAAATGCAACAGCGCTAAAAGCTGAAAATTGGTCTGGGAAGGAAGGGGGTTTAAGTGCCCAGTATTGAGGTGGTTAAAGAAGTTCTCAAGGCAGAAGGTTTTTTTTTTTTTTTTTTTTATCTTAATGCATTCTATGAATTAAGATTAAAAAAAACCTTCTGTGTGCAGCAGCCCCCCTAATGCTTACCCAAGCCCCCTCTTGATCTGGCAATGCCCACGATTGTCTCAGCAGTCCGGGACTCCCCTCCTCATTGGCTAAGACACAGCAACTGCATCATTGGCTCCAGCTACTGTGAATCAAAGTCAGTTAGCCAATGAAGAGAGAAAGAGGGAGCGGGGCCGAACCACAGCTCAGTGTCTGAATGGATAGACAGAGCTGCAGCTCGGATAGGGTGCCCCCATAGCAAGCTGCTTGCTATGGGGGCACTCAAAGGGAGGTTGGGTCCAGGAGAGCCAAAGAGGGACCTGAGAAGGGGAGGATCCAGGCTGCTATGTGCAAAACCAACTGCACAGAAGAGGCAAGTATAAGTGCCGGTTCACACTGTTCCGACTTGTCAGGCGACTTGGTCGCCTGACAAGTAGCGGACCGTGCTGTGCAATGAGAACCGTTCTAATAAAAGCGACTCAAGTCGCTCCGACTTAGAAAAAGGTTCCTGCGCCTTTTTTTTGCAAAGTCGGAGTGACTTGCATTGACTTCTATTATGTGAAGTCGTTGCAAGCCGCGCCAAAGTCACGGTGCACGGGCGACGGCATAATTCGCCATGAAGTTGTGTCGCCCTAGTGTGAACCGACACTAAGTTGTTTGTTATTTTTATTGAAAAAAAAAAAAAACAACAAACAAGACTTTACAATCATTTTTATGAACCACTTGCCTACTGGGCACTTTCACCCCCAATTTTCAGATTTCATTGTCACACTTTAAATGACAATTGTGCAGTCATGCAACACTATACCCAAATGAAGTTTTAATTATTATTATTTTTTTTATTTTTTTTTTGAGACGGATAGAGCTTTCTTTTGGTGGTATTTAATTACCACTGGGTTTTTTTTATTTTTTGCTAAACAAACTAAAAAAGACCCAAAATTTTGAAAAAAAACTTTTTCTTGGTTTCTGTTATAAAATTTAGGAAATAACTAATTTCTCTTCTACCCTGATGTGCGCTGATGTGGCTGCACTGATAGGCTGCATTGATGGGCACTGATGAGGCTGCACTGATGGGCACTGATGAGGCGGCATTGATGGCCACCCAGAAGGAGAGTCCCGTCTGGCCACCAATCTACTATAGCCCAGGTGAAAACTGGTTAAAAAAGCTGACATTAAAAGCTTATTGGCAAACCGTGCAAAGCTGCACCAGATTTTGTGCTCTCCAGTTCTAATAAATCAATCCCACAGGAACCTGTTTTTGGAGATCCTGCCGCTGGCTATTTGTCATTAGCAGCAGAATCAACAGTACGTCATCAGCCCAGCACATGCATGTTGTTAAGGAACAAATAATAATTTTTCAGGAAGATTCTGCTTCTGGAAGATATATTTTCCTAGGACGTGCGCAATACAGCATGTATGATTTTACCAATAATCACATGCCCCAATATAAATTTGATGAAACGAAAAAAACATTTCCATCCAGATCTTTCAAATGAAACAGATTGACCATCAGTTTCACTCCATAATGCATCGAAGAACCAAAGAATGTGTAGAAAATTACCATTTCTGAACGAAAATCTATACGTGTATGGCCAGCATTATTCTGAATTCTTAGCACAACAGTTTTAAAGGAAAATATTTACATAAAAAATAAAATATATTGCCCCCCCTGGAACTTAAAGTATAACTAATGCCAAAACTTTTTTTAAGTTTTGAATAGAGTGGAGAGTGATAAGACCCCCTGTCAGGTTTTTATTGCTGTCTATGCTCCTGTTAAGGAGATTCTCCCTCTCTATTTGTCCTGTTTACCATTATCTATTATATTATTATATAACCATACCTCCCAACAGTCCCGTATTCTGCGGGACAGCCCAAGATTCTCACTTATGTCCCGAAGTCCCGCTCAGCTGAGCAGTTTCTTGCATCACTCCCACTCCCCCGCTCACTTCTGCAGATCAGATACAAGGTAGAAGAAATGACAGCTGTTTTTTTTTTTTTCAAAATTCAGGTGTTTTACAATTTTGACCCCTGTTCTCAATCCCTGCAGCCGATCTCATGCCATTCAGAACACCCTGATTCAGCCATACAATATAACCCTGCCTCCATATTTGTCCGTCAGTATGTCACACCCTGTCATTCTCAATTCTGGGCGCCAACATCCACTGCCCGACATGCCGGGTCTCCGATATCTGACAGGTAGGTGATTTCTCTGCTCCCCCTGCACCTACACACTTTCTCCTCCCTGTAAGCTCTCCTCTTAGTGTTCATCAGTGATTTCCATTCCCCAGCTCTGATTACTGCTCTCCTCCCCCGAAGGCATCTCCGAGCCTAAGGCCTCGTACACATGCAACGATTATCGGCCGACCGATCAGCCGTCTTTTGTCCAGTGTTGTTGTGTTGGTTGAAATGTGCTCTAGACTGCACACAAATTTTATCGGCCAACAACAACCAACTGCAGAAGTGATGTCATGTTCTGGTTTACTTTCCATGTGTTTTTTCTTCTTTCTTCTTCTTCATGCCCAGTCTTGCTCATCTGATTTTTGTCTGCCGAAATCTTTACTGACTGACGAAAAATCGGCCGTTTTGTTGACGGCCAACAAAAATTTTATAGCCTGCACACCAGATTTTGTTCGGCCGAAAAGTCGGAGTCGGTTGTCGGAAGCATCATACTAACAAGCCGAAAATCGGCCAATCGGACGTTGACCGAAAATTCACGGCCAACTATCGTTGCGTGTGTACGAGGCATTAGGCCCCTTTCACACGGGCTTTCTGATCAGGTCTGCCTGTCAGTTTTTCAGGCGGACCGGATCGGATGCTCCATGCACCCCTATGGAGCAGCGGATGTTAGCGGTGACATTTCCGCTGACACCCGCTACTCTCTGATCCGTTCCTGTCTGAAATCCAGATGGATGAAAATAGGGAAGATTGGATCGGATAGAATCAGATAAAAACGGATATTCTCCATTTTCACCCGATCTCCAATAGAGGAGAGCGGGGATCTGACAGCTCCGCCTCTGCAAAGTAAGCGGAGACAGACCTGTCATCCGCCTGCTAAGCGGGGATTGGTGGATCGATCCCCGCCAAGCAATCGGAGTCCTTCTAGAGTAAAGCCTGTGTTAAAAGACCCTAATACACATCTTCTCCTCCCAGTCATTAAACACTCCTGTCCCGACACCGCCGACCTCTTTTTCCTCTTCGCTAGATGCCTTCCCCCTTTCCCTGCCAGTAGTTCTTGCTAGACTCCTCCATTCCCTAGAAACTTCCCCCGCAGCTCCACAGCCCAACTCCCTCCACTTTACACTGGAATCCAGCCTGAAGTATCTCCCTCTTAGCTGTCTGCATCCCAGGCTTAGGATCCCTCTCTATTTAATTCATTATTTATTATTTCTTTAATTCCCCCAGTGCCTGATGTAAAGGGGGATTCTAATGTGAAAAGAAGACTGACTCCTGATGCTAAGCGGTGAGCTTCTACTGTAAAGGGGGACTCTTGATGTGAAGGGAAGAATCCTGATGTAAAGGGGAACTAACAGTGTTAAAGGGGGACTCCTGATGTAAAGGGGCCCCAAACTGAAGGGCCATTGCAGATGTAAAGGAGGACTCCTGGCATTAAGTATAGGGGGCTCCTGATTTAAAAGGCCACTGCTGATGTGAAGAGAGGACTCCTGCTGTAAAAGGGGACTCCTCTGTGAAAGGGTGGCTCTTAATGTAAGGGGTCTTCTGATATAAAAGGGAAACTACTGATGTGAAGAAGGGGACTCATAGTGTGAAAGAGGGGACATTAATGTGAAGGGGACATCTGATGTGAAGGGGGGATTCTGATATAAAGGGTAACTAAGTATACCTCAGCCCTTGACTGTATGTGAGTGTATACATGTATATATGGTGCAGGTTTATGTCAGTGAGCCTCACTCATAAAACATAAATTAGGGAGTATTTTGTGGGTACAAGGACTGTGAACTGTGTACAGTATATACCACTGTAAAGCGGTATTAAACCCAAAATCAAAAATGTAATATATTGCAGCTTAGTAATCATTAGATGTGGTGGCTTCATTACTTTTCTTTTTTTTAGGCTTTTTCACCTGGTGATCTGGTCAGTAACACACCTCCCGTATTAGTGAGACACAACTCTGAATGAAGGAACAATAGGGCACCTTTGAACAGCAGCATGGTCAGTCTGGGGGAGGGGAGAGTTAGAGGGACTAGCAGATTTAAATACACTAAGGCCCCTTTCACACAGGCGGACCGTTCAGATCCGCCTGTTCGTTTTTTTTGGTGGATCTGAACGGTCCCCCCATGCATCCCTATGGGGCATCGGATGTCAGGGGAGGCATGTCTGCTGACATCCGATCCGATCCGTCAAATCTGAATGGATGGAAACCCTATTTTCCATCCGTCCAGCGGATCGGATGAGAACGGACAGACGGTCCGTTCCCATCTGATTCCCTCATAGAGATGTATGGGGCTGTGACAGCTGTGTCTCCGCACACAGTGTGGAGAACAGCTGTCATTCTCCTGCTCAGCGGGGGATTGGCGGATCGATCCCCCACTGAGAAAAGCGGAGTCCGTTTGATGGACTATATGTGTGAAAACGGAAAATTGATATCAAATACTTACCGTAATTTTCCTTTCCTGATGGACTCCATGGCAGCATACGTTCGGGTAGGCTCCGCCTCCTCTCCTACCTCATAGGACCCCACTCCCATAAATCTTTGCTCCCTTTCAGCATCAGTGTTCTGTAACTAGCCTACTCAGGAATTGGGAGGGGACTCCTGCTGCCATGGAGTCCGTCAGGAAAGGAAAATTACGGTAAGTATTTGATATCAATTTTCCGTTTTCCTGAAAGACTCCATGGCAGCATACGTTCGGGAAATAACTCGCTATACACTCCCGGGTGGGAAGATGCTGAACAAAGAAAACTTTAATTGGCACTATCAACTGACAAGACTTGTATGCCAAAATTAACGGAAGATAAAGCAGCAGGTTCAATACAGTAATGGGAAAGGAAAGTATTAACAGATGACCAGGATGCTGCTTTGCAGATCACGTCAGGCGCGACGTGTTTGGAAGCTGCCCAAGACGTAGCGACGCTTCTTGTAGAGTGAGCTGTAATCGCCTCTGGAGGAGCCAAGCCCTTCGCTCTATACGCCCATTGGATAGCCTGAACAACCCACGCAGCCACCGCTCTAGAAGATGGAGCAGAACAAAAAGGAAATCCGTTTGGCGGAAGGAGGATGTGGCCTCCAAATATTGACTTAGAGTGTTGCCCACGTCTAGAGGATGAATTGAAGAATTCCCATCAGTTCTGAAGGTGGGAAGAACTATTTCAGCATTTTCGTGAAAAACAGAGGACACTTTTGGATTCGACCCCAGCATAGGGATAAGGACCACCCTGTCTTGAAAAAAGGTCAGAAAAGGCTCTTTGTGACCCAAACTGTGTATCTCAGAGACCCTCTTAGCGGAGGAAATGGCCACCAAAAATGCTGTCTTCAACGTAAGTTCTTTGATAGACATAGAAGCAACATCCTTTGAAGAAAAAAAGTCCAAAACTAATGGAAGATCCCATTTTGGAAATCTCGGCCTTCTCTGAGGCCTAAGCCTGACTGCGCCCTTAAAAAATTGCTGAATCAGATGATGACTTGCCCACTGAATTCCGGTGAAGGCTGAAATGGCAGATACCTGCACCCGGAGAGAACTAACCGAGAGGGACAGATCCAGACCAGATTGTAAAAAACTTAGAATCTGCTGAATAGTAGGTGTACCTACTGGACCTGACCCCTGGGCCTGATGACTCATGAACCTGGCCCATATTCTTTCATATACCCTATTGGTGCTGGGTCTTCTAGAACTCATGAGAGTCGGAATCACCTCTTCTGGACATCCGAGAGCTTCCAACCTCCCCCTCTCAAGAACCAAGCCCTGAGGTGCAGCCGTGCAGGGCATGGGTGCAGAGTAGGACCCTGAGATAGAAGGTCCGACCTGAGAGGTAGAGGGACTGGATCCCTGAAGCTGAGAAGGGACAGCAGGGGGAACCATGGTCTGTTGGGCCAGAAAGGGATTATTGCCACGATCTCTACTTCCTCCATCTTCAGTCTCCGCAGGAATTGGAGTACTATTGGCACTGGTGGAAAGGCATAAGCAGACTGGAAGTTCCACCTGTCCGTGAGGGCATCCACTCCGAAAGCTCGAGGATCTCTGAATCTCGTGTAGTACTTCCGAAGCTTCTTGTTGCGTGGACTCGCGAACAGATCCACTTCGGGCGAAATCCCCAGGGACAGTACCCAGTTGAACACCTCCTGATGGAGGGACCACTCGTTGTTGTCCAGTTGGAAACGGGATAGGAAGTCTGCCTCCACATTCAACACTCCCGGAACATAGACCGCTGAAAGATTGGCCAGATGATGCTGAGCCCATGTCATGATCGGTTCTGTTTCTTGGAGGAGAGACATACTGTATGTACCTCCCTGCCTCTTGACATAAGCCACTGCCGTGGTGTTGTCCATCTTTAGCAGCACTGATGACCCCTGTGTTAGATGGTGAAAAGCCTGAAGGGCTTTGAGAGCAGCTCGTAATTCTAGAATGTTGGACACCACTCCTTGACCTGGAAAGCTCCATCTGCCTTGTGCCACTTCGGACAGACAGTGGGCTCCCCAACCGGTACTGCTGGCATCTGACGTTATCGTAATCCAGGAAATTGGAGCGATTGAGTGGCAGTTGGTCAGATTTTTACGGCGTAACCACCAGGGAAGGCATCCCTTCATGAATGGGGTCAGGTGAATTACTTGTGACAAATTCTCCGTCGTCCACTGTTGGAGAAACCCCTTCTGGAAGGGTCTCAGCTTCCACATAGCCCACTTCACCATGGGCGAGGTGGCTACGAGTGTCCCTACTACCTTTAGACACTGACGAGCAGTGAGACGAGAGGCAGCGAGAGCGTGAGACACCCTGCTCTGAACTACAGGAATTTTCTCTTCTGGCAGGGAAATGGTGCACTTCACCGTGTTGAACAGTGCCCCGAGAAACACCAGCGACTGCGTAGGCACCAGATGGCTCTTTTCTAGATTCAGAATCCAACCGAATTCCTGAAGAGTCGACATTACTTGCTCCAGATGTAAGAGTAACTGATGTCTGTCCTGGGACAGAAGGAGGAGATCGTCCAGATAATGATGTAATCTGATGCCTCTGGTCCTGATGAGAGCCACAACTGCCAGCAAGGTCTTCGAGAACGTGCGAGGCGAAGTTGAGAGCCCGAAGGGAAGACACGTAAATTGCATGTGAGCATGACCTACAGCAAACCGGAGGAACTGATGGTACTCTCTTGCCACAGGAACGTGGAAGTACGTGTCTTTTAGATCGATCGATGCCAACCAATCTCCTGGGAGGATCGAATGTTGTATTGTGACTAGGGACTCCATTTTGAACCTTTCTTGATGGATAGACCTGTTGAGATATGTGAGGTCTATTACCGGGCGCCAGGTGCCGTTCTTCTTCTGGACGAGGAACAGAGGTGAATAGACTCCCAAACCTCGTTCTGCATCGGGAACTGGCACAACAGCTCGCTGAACCAGTAAGGAATCCACGTAAGCGAGAAGGACCTTCTTTTTTTCTGCCGAAGAAGGAAGTGAGGTTGCGACAAACCTGGGTTTGGGAACGTTGTCGAACGCCCACAAATGTCCCTGGGACACGATGTTTAACACCCAGGGATCCTGGATTGAGGCCGCCCAGACATCCCGAAATTGGAGCAACCTGGCCCCTACCGGGAAGGCCTGGATGGGCCCAACCTCAAAAGGATTTGGTGGCCTCCCGGTCACCAGACGAAGAGCCTTTTGAGCCTTTCTGGAAGGTGGATTGCCTTGACTTCCAACCTCTTCCGTAGGACTTGCCTGGTCTGTAGCTGCGTGCTTCCCTGGAACGATTGGTAGTTTGTCTTCTCGGGAAGGAGCGCTTCTGAGCGCCTGGGCGTTTATCCTGAGGGAGGAACCCAGATTTTCCACCCGTGGCCCGAGATATGGCTGCATCCAATTTGTTCCCAAAGAGGGAAGAACCCTCAAAGGGAATCCGGCACCAAGCCTGTTTGGAAGCAGCATCAGCAACCCAAGGCCTAAGCCAAAGGGCGCGTTTAGCCGTAACAGAAGCCAGCATAACTCGAGCCAAAAGGCGAATGGTGTCTAGAGATGCCTCCCCCAGGAAACCCGCAGCCAACTTCAGCTCCTGGATTGGGGAGCTCTGGAGCACTTCTTCCGAAACTCCTCCAAGAGTGCCCTCGAGGGCATTAATCCAGACTTCCATGGCCTTTGAAATTGTAGCCAAAGCCAAGGCTGGCTTACAGGCCATGCCGGCCGAAAGATAGGCTCGTTTAAGGTCAGCGTCGATCCTCCTATCCAACGGATCCCTAAAAGAGGCTGTATCCTCCATTGGAAGAGTGACATGCTTGACCAAACGCATCACGGCTGCATCCACACTTGGGGAAGATTCCAGGTACTTCACCTTTTCTTGTTTAAATGGATACAACTTCGCCATTTTTGTGGTCAGGGAATTTTTCCTTTCCACTTTGCTCCACTCTTCTGTAATTATATCTCCCAGCTCCCCTAGAAATGGAAAGTCCAAGCGCTCCTTGCATAGCTGCTTGAAATATTTTCGTTGTTTCGGGGAGGAGACAGCTGGTTCTTCCCATTCAAGGGCTTCTCTTACCGCCTTCACTAGAGGGGAGACAAGGCCGAACTCAAATCCTGAACCGGAGTCATCTGAATCAGATTCAGACTCTGACGGAAGGATAGAAGGATGGCTAGGTTGGGAGGACTCAAAAGGATCTTGAACCAGAAGATCTCTTTCCGGAGAGCGGGATGGCCCTGCAGAAGTACTCGGCTTCTGTAACTCAGCTAGGGAGTCTTTGAGGACTCTGCGCACCACTTCCTCAATATGATGGTCCGACTTTTCCCTTTCACCCGTGGCTTGGGTATAACAGGGTTTACACAGAGAGGAGCCATCTGTTACCATGGTACCACAACCCCAGCATTTCTTCACATGCGGGTGCTCTGAACGGCCATGATGTGTTGAACCAGAAGATCTGCCATCACTTCCCCTATTATGGGGGGAGCTGCGCCTGGACCTAGACGAGGAGTGACGGTGATGCGACTTAGAATGTCTGTCTTCGCTGCGTGCGCTAGGCTGGTGTTCAGACCTGGAAGAGCTGAAGACAGACACATGCAGCGATATATCAGGGAAAGACACACAAATCCTCCCCCCCCCCCCTTCAATGCCCAGCACATACCTGGTATGAGCGGGCTGGCCACTAGGGGGTGGAGAGGCGTCCATATCGATGCAACAGAAGGAGCGAAGAGACTCTTCACAACTAAGCAAAAAGAATATACATAGATCTAAGCTTAAGCCCCAAGCAAAAAAAAAAACTGCCAATAAATGTTTTAAAATAAAATTCTTACCTCTCAGACGACAGTCAGAGTCTGGGGGAGGCTGTATGTGTATGCCGACCTTCCCACCAGCTCTGACATACTGAGGGATTTAAATATGCCGCCTCGCAGCCGCCGATCACTACCGCGCATGCGCGAGTGACGTCACGCGTCACTCCCGCGCATGTGCACCGAATCTAGTGCCCGGCGGCTACTGCGCATGCACAGAAGCGCCGCGCAACCCGGAAGCGGCGGGACCGGGAGCCACCGGACTATACAGAGAAGAAAAACACGGCAGACAACAGCAGCAGTAAGTAAAAATGGCCTGACATATGCTTAAACAATACCTCAGACTAGCACACAAAAGGCACAACCAGGGGTGGACTGACAACTCATGGGGCCCCCGGGCAATCAGAGATCATGGGGCCCCCTGTGTCCACACTCAAGCCACACAAAGCTCCACCTACAAATTGCAGCTCAGCCACATAGAGTGGGCATTTAAATATCTACCACAGCATAGCCTGCATGGAAGTTCCTGGCTTCTTTCTGTAGTGTGTAGCCTCTCATGGGGCCCCCTACTGACCCTGGGCCCTCGGGCAGTGCCCTAATCCCCGAATGGTCAGTCCGCCCCTGGGCACAACCAAAAGAAATAAACAAATAAAAAAGGTCCCATCACAGGGCTTACCACCCTGCCCAAGCAGAGAAGGGTCCCAGAGGCACACCACCGGACTGTGTCTTCAGGCAAAGTTAGGCCACCCGCGGCAGCATGGCTCTCTCGGCCAGACCACAGCGATCCTGCTGAGGGTCTCTTCCATTGCCCCCTCCATACCCTGCTAATAGCCAGGGCTTATCGGAGTCTCCACGACCCAATCTGCTTCAAGGTATAGGACTTGAAAATAGTAGGAACATAAAAACCATATGTATGAGGAGGACGAAAAAAGAACACTGATGCTGAAAGGGAGCAAAGATTTATGGGAGTGGGGTCCTATGAGGTAGGAGAGGACGCGGAGCCTACCCGAACGTATGCTGCCATGGAGTCTTTCAGGAAAGAGCCCTTACACTTTATAATCTGTTGCAGCAAACAGATTTTTCCTTTCAGGATAAAGGTCTTACATAAATAAATAAAAGCTGACCATTGTAAGCACCCCTGGTAGTAGTAAATGGTTTGTCTCAACACTGCTACATCTGCAGGACAGCTTGTTCTTTTAAAAACGAAAGACATTCTGTCTGGATCACCAGGCGAAAAAAGAAAGCCTAAAAATGAAAGAAAAATAAAGCGAATGCAGCCATGACATCTAAGAATTGGTAAGCGGAAATATAATAAATGTTTGCTTGTGGGTTTAATACTGCTTTAGACTCTATTTAACCATGCTCCTTTCAGCGCATTTTAGCCACGCCCATTATTGTCGAGGTGCACTCCACATGTCTTTTCCATCCCTAGGTGTCCCTCATTCTCATGTTCCAAAGTTGGGGGGTATGGTTAGAAGTTAGAACCCTCCCTTGCTCTGCCCAAAATGAAAAAAAAAAAGTTTTGCCCATAGTTCTACTTCAAATATAAAATACAATAAATAACAGAAAATACATTCAGCAGAATAATAGGATTATGTAGAAATAATAATACAGAACACATAAATAAAATGCTGGTTTGTTTGATGATATATAATAAAGATCTAACTTGAATGATTATTTAAATGACCTACATATGGTAACTAAATGTTATACATAGTAAAAAAAAAAAATAAAAGATGGAAAAGAAAAAAAAAATGAACATTTAAATTTCTAATCAACATGTGATCACCATAGATTATTATGAGAATCTGGATCAATGACAACATTCAGAGCTCAGCCCCTTTAAAGTGTATGATCGGGGGGTAATAAAAGGTCAGCTTCTAATCGTTACATAGTTTATTTGTATCTATTTACTTACTTTCGGTTTTCAAGATCAGCCTTCAGCTCAGAGTCAGCGGATCCTGACCTTATAGCAAGCAGCGAGGGATGATGGGAAATATAGGCCAGCTGTGCTCTGGAACTTACTGTTAGTTCTGACTTGTCCAATATACAAACTACATTTCCCACAAAGCTGTGCACACCGTATGAGCAGGTCAAGAGGCGCCCTCTGCTGCTGGGAAAAGGATTGCATTATGGGTAGTGTAGTTTATTAGATCTCCTGGGTATGAGGACAACAGCCAGAACTTACTAGTGGGATGTCAGCAGTGTAGAGTAGACTGTGTGCATGTATGCAGAACTAGATCTAGAGGGTGGACTCACAGCTTTTGTATGGCAGCAGCAGGAAAAAGGCTCATATTGCTTCACACGTAATACACTACTTTTAAAGGACAGTGTTCATTTTATTTCAAATCATTGTGAACTAATCATATGGTTTTAAGGATCCGGTTCACATTAGTGCGATGTCTGACATTGCATGTGGTTCGGAGCGCACTGCGCTGAAAATAACATGCGCAGTCTGTGCGATGCAAATTCAGCCATACAGATTGTATGGCTGAATTTGCATCGCATTCGGACACAACTCGCACAGGACCCTTTTGTTGGTCCGCACCAGAATCGAATCGCATTGGATGTTGTCACCTATGAGATCTGATTCATGTCCGAACTGACAATTCTTACTGCGATATGCAAACTGATCTGGGGGTGTCATTACCTTTGCATTGACACCCCCAGCGATTTGCATATGGCAGTGTGAACTGCCTGCGAGTTGAATGCGATGGGGGAACCCGCAGTAGATTTGCAGGGTTGGACATGCTACATATTTGGCTGGGGATATGCTGCAGAAGACAATACGAAACTTGGAACATGTTACATGAGGTTAGAAGAGATCAATGCTATTACTCTAATCAATGTTCCTACTATAGACTGCTGATGTCTGACAGCCGTACATTATATACAAAAGGGCTACATGCAACCCTAAGGATGCAGGTCGGGCACCAGGGATCTAGAAAGCTTTAGTATACATGGAAATGTGTTACCTAAGGATGAATAGAGTGATTTTTGGTAAAAACAACCTCCTATTAAAATGATCTGATTTTAGCGTCAAAGTAGGAACTTGCTTATTAAGCTGTTTAGTTTTTTTTTTTTTTTTTTTTGGAGTGGTATATTTAGCTCAGGTTAGATTCTTTCATTTACAGCAGTTTTTTTTTTTTTTTAATATTGCATTAATTTGAGCAATATGTCAAGCCTGAAAGTTGTTGTAAACCTACAATTTTTTTTTATTTTTTATAACAAACATGCCATACTGGTTATGACAAGCTGCTTGTTATGGGGGCACTCCTGTGTGCTCGCTCCTAAGCTATTGACACACAGAGTGCAGCTTGGCTCGCCCCCAGCCTCTCCTCGTTGGCTAAGATTGACAGCAGCAGATGCCAATGGCTCCCGCTGCTGTGTCTGAACCAATGAGGAGGGACAGGGTCGAGAGAGCTGCTGCACTTATTCACAGCGATGGATCTAAATCCGGTTCAAGTAAGTATGGTGGGGGGGGGGTGGGGAGCAGACCACAGGTTGATAGAATGCATAAGGCCCCTTTTAGACGGAGTGGATCCGTCCAAATGGAATCCACCTGCCCTGTGGGGGATCTCTCTGCTGATCCCTGCTGAGCAGGCGGATGACAGGTTTGTGCCTGCTTCGCTATGCAGAGCGGACAGGACACAGCCTGCTCTTCTCTATGGGGCTATCAGATGGAAATGGACTGCATGTCCATTTCCAATCGCTTGTCATCTAATCCAAACCGCTGGATGGATGGTGAACATAACTCCATACGTCTATTTTTGGTGGATTTTATAAGGTCAGATGCCGGCGGGTGTCACCAGACACATGTCCGCTGACATCTGCCGCCCCATAGAGATCAATGGGCGGTCCAATTGGGTCTGCCTGAAAAACTGACAGGTGAGCCTGTTTGGTCCGCTGGTGTGAAAGGAGCCTAAAGGCCCGTACACACGCGTCGAAAATTGGCAGGGAATTTTCGTCCGACGACCGATCTGCCGATTTTCGGCTTGTTAGTATGATGCTTCCGACAACCGACTTTTCGGCCGAAAAAAATCTGGTGTGCAGACTATAAAATTTTTGTTGGCCGTCAACACAACGGCCGATTTTCGTGCAGTCAGTACAGATTTCGACAGGGAAAAATCTGATGAGCAAGTCTGGGCATGCTCAGTGAAGAAAAAACACAAAGAAAACAAACCAACACATGACATCACTTCTGAAGTAGAATTTTGTTGGCCGAGAAAATTCGTGTGCAGTCTAGGCACATTCCAACCAACAAAACACAACTTGGACAAAAGTCGGACGATCGGTCGGCCGATAATCGTTGCGTGTGTACGAGGCTTTAGGCCCCTTTCACACATACGGTCCGTTCAGTTCATCAGTTCAGTCACGTCAAAAGTGTATCAGTTTTCCATCCGTTTTTCATCTATTTTTTATCCGTTTTTCATCAGTTTTTCGTCAGTTGTCATCCGTTTTTCGTCAGTTGTTATCCGTTTTTCATCCGTTTTTCGTCAGTTGTTATCCGTTTTTCATCCGTTTTTCGTCAGTTGTTATCTGTTTTTCATCCGTTGTCATCCGTTTTTCATCCGTTGTCATCTGTTTTTCATCCGTTGTCATCCGTTTTTCGTCCGATCCGTTTTTTTGACGGATGAAAAATAGGGCATTCATCCGTTCAAAAAAACGGACATTGACGGAAGCGGATGAAAACTGATGATCATCCGTTGTCATCCGTTTTTACGTAGAGATACATTGATGTCCTTTTTTCATCCGTCAACGGATGGATGAAAAACGGACAAACAGACAGCATGTGTGAAAGGGGCCTTAAGGTAAAAAAAAACCTTCTAGCACTACAACCATTTTAAAATTGTGCCAGTTTGTAAAATCTCAAAAAACTTTGATGCCCAAACCCTCTATAGGTGATGCTTTATAAGTCTTCAATTATGGATCAATTTAGAGTTAGCCATGGATTATGGCCCAAGAATTATTTCTTTCAGTTTGACATTGCAGCGATACCTCAAATGCGTGGGATGTACGCCTGATGTCCTCCTGCTCTCACTAAGACAGCCGTTTACTGCGGTCCTGGGCACCCCAGAGGAACCTTCAGAGCCCAACAAAAAAGATTGGATGGCTCTAGAGCCTCCTGAATCACTTTTACCTGAAAGCGCAATCCAAGCTTTCCACTGCAGCAGCAGCTGTGGGCTTGCTTTAACCCTTTGAATATCAGGACGTTTATATACTTACTTTGGTAGACAAGTGGTTAATCAAAGATGTCAATCCAGCTTGGATTTTAAAGAAGAGCATTTCTCTTTAATACACTTGCCTTTATCAACATCGCTTCTGACAATGTGAGAAAATCAAATTCCTGTAGCCATAGAAACTGAAATAGTTTAAAATATGTTTCCACAAAAAGCAGGTGTCTGATTCTGGGCATGATTACATATAATACATACAGTAATGTCACCCTGAACAGCCCACCTTTTCTCATCAGAACTCATAACAATGCATTCGCAAACCAATGCGGAATCATTACTTAATGTCATCTCTCCCAAAACTGAATCATATGGTTTGCAAGGTTTTATATTTACAAGCAGTCTGCATATGTGGGTTTCATCTCTGCAGTCATTCAGCAGGACTGTGACCACACAAAGGGCAGGTTTAGGACACGGTGGGCCCAGAGCACACATCCAGTTTTGAATTGAGCAGGGAAGGTCTGGTACCTCTGTTAGGTTTTTATTGCTCTGTGCCCCTCTGGGGAGATTCACCCTTATTTCTCCTGGGGCTTGCCAGTGGGAGATTAAGTGAGAGGAAACACTGGTTTAGGAAAGAAAGGGAAATCCTTGAATAGGGACAACTGGTTAAGTGACGACTGTTGAAAGGTTTACTGGCTGTGATTGACAGTAACGGGAGCCAATTTCTACTGCTGCTGTCTTAGCCAATGAGCCCCTGTGGAGAGAATTACCTACACCCCAACACGTTTCGCCCCGACCATGGGGCTTAATCATCATTTCCCATGATTAAGACCCACCTCATTTTATAAAAGGATCCTTCCTACAGCAGCCATTTGCAGTGTGATATTGGAGGGGAGCAATATAGAACTGGGCTCTGTTCATTGCTACTAGAAAGTTAGTGTTCTATAGTGTGCTATTGTTATTCTATTGTGAGTGTAGAGTATCAGTTTAGTATTAATATAGTGATAGTGCAGTGTGAAGGTAGTGTGACCATTCATTTTTACTTTATTGTCAGTTTAGTGTTTCAGGGAAGGTTTGCTTACTGCAGTATATTGACATGCGTTATTGCACGTTTACTGCAGTATATTGATGTGCGTTACTGCCCGTTTACTGCAGTATATTGATGTGCGTTACTGCCCGTTTACTGCAGTATATTGGCATGCATTAGTGCTCGTTTACTGCAGTATATTGACGTGCCTTAGTGCACATTTACTGCAGTATATTGAACTTCATTAGTTCACATGTACTGCAGTATATTGAGGTGCGTTAGTGCACGTTTACTGCAGTATTTTGAGGTACATTAGTGCATGTTAACTGCAGTATATTAAGGTGCATTAGTGCAAGTTTACTGCAGTATACTGAGTTGCATTAATGCATGTTTACTGCAGTAAATGAACGTGCGCTAATGCACCTTTACTGCAGTATATTGAGGTGTGTTAGTGCACGTTTACTGCAGTATATTGAGGTGGGTTAGTGCCCCATTACTGTAGTATATCGAGGTGTGTTAGTGCACATTTACTGCAGTATATTGAGGTGTGTTCGTGCACCTTTACTGCAGTATATTTTTTTTTTTTTTTATCTATTTATTAAGTTTACAATACAAATCAAAAATCACAACCAAAAAGAAGAGAAAAGAGAAAGAAAAAAAAAAAAGGGAGCATCCATCTACAATTCCTTCAATACAAAGATATATACATAAAATAAAAGCAAGAAATAATCTGCACCATTAGTGTTCATAATCACTCAGAGCAATTGGAATACACAATTTCCTCCTTGGAATTTAAATCCTTGCTAGTCAATCCTTTAATAGCCAATCTATATGGTCCATAATTCCCAATTTTTAAGAACATCAGCATTGTGTTAAAACGCAATGCCAATGCCTTTTCGTACTCATACGTTAATCTAACAGATGTTATTGCTTCAGCTAATTTAGGGACTTCGATGCTTTTCCACTGTCTAGTTATCGTTAACCTCGCAGCTACTAATATATGGGCTATAATCCATCGTATCTTTATCGGATATCTATCTATCCCCAGATTTTAAAGGGCTAATGCCGGGTTTGGTTCAATAACTGTGCCTGTTATTGTTCCTATCCTACAGTGGCGAATGTGTCGGATAAAATTTTGATAGTCGATAAGGAGTAAGATACCATCTAGAGAGAATTTGCTGTGTTAATTCCCAATGGTTAACACACTGGGATATCTTATAGGAATATTTAATGGCTTGAGACCATTGCGTATTCGTAAACGTTTAACACAGTTCTTCCTCCCATTTTAGCATAGGCCCTGTCTTCTGGAATATGAATATAGAATTTAATGTGTTATAAAATAAAGAAATACCTTTCTTCCTTTCGGGAAAGGCAGTATAATAATCATATAACCGTTGGGACAATAATAATGTTGGTAATATGTATTGACTAAGAAATGTAGTTATTCATATGTAAGAAAAATATTCAGATTTTGGAAGTTTATATATCTGCTGAAGTGTTTCAAATGATTTAGGTCTTATACCTTCTAGCAAATCTTCAATCCAGTATATATTACAATCTCTACATTTAGAAATATATAAATAGGGTATGAGAATTTCCATTGTTTCTATAGGTATCTTTATTTTTTTATTTACATAGTCTGATTTATTTTTCGTTAGGAGGATTCTCCATGCTAATAACGATGTTTTTACTGTAATAGGAATGTTTTGAATTGAGCCCGGTTTCCAGTAGTCTGCTATCATCAAGTGTGTTAGGTGCTTGGTTTTGGTTAAGGCTTTTTCCACCTGAACCCATCGGGTGTCTATATCATTACAGAACCATGGCTTGAGAGATACCAACTGGTATGCCCAATAATAATCTTCCAAATGAACCATAATTATACCTCCTACTGATTTATGTTTAATCAGGTGAGACCATGCCATGCACACTGCAGTATATTGAGGTGCCTTAGTGCAAGTTTACTGCAGTATATTGACGTACATTAGTGCACATTTCCTGCAGTATAGTGAGGTACATTAGAGCACGTTTACTGCAGTATATTGAGGTGCGTTAGTGCATATTTTCTGCAGTATATTGATATGCATTAGTGCATATATACTGCAGTATATTGAGGTGCGTTAGTGCACGTTTACTGCAGTATTTTGAGGTGCATTAGTGCTCCTTTACTGCAGTATATTGAGGTGCCTTAGTGCATGTTTCCTGCAGTATATTGAGGTACAATAGTGCATATTTCCTGCAGTATATAGGGTACATTAGAACAGGTTTACTGCAGTATATTGAGGTGTGTTAGTGCACATTTCCTGCAGTATATTGAAATGCATTAGTGCACATTTCCTGCAGTATAATATTGAAGTGCATTAGTGCACATTTCCTGCAGTATATTGTGATGCATTAGTGCTCGTTTTCTGCAGTATATTGAGTTGCATTAGTGCATATTTACTGCAGTAAATTGATGTGCATTAGTGCACCTTTACTGTAGTATATTTAGGTGTGTTAGTGCACGTTTACTGCAGTATAATGAAGTGCATTAGTGCACATTTCCTGCAGTATATTGAAATGCATTAGTGCACATTTCCTGCAGTATAATATTGAAGTGCATTAGTGCACATTTCCTGCAGTATATTGTGATGCATTAGTGCTCGTTTTCTGCAGTATATTGAGTTGCATTAGTGCATATTTACTGCAGTAAATTGATGTGCATTAGTGCACCTTTACTGTAGTATATTTAGGTGTGTTAGTGCATGTTTACTGCAGTATAATGAAGTGCATTAGTGCATGTTTACTGCAGTATATTGACATGCATTAGTGCACATTACCTGCAGTATAATGAGATACTGCACATTTTCTGCAGTATATTGAGGTACATTAGTGCACATTTCCTGCAGTAAATTGACGTGCATTAATGCATGTTTTCTGCAGTATTTTGAGGTGTTTTAGTGCATATTTACTGCAGTATATTGACATGCTTTAGTGCACTTTTACTGCAGTATATTGACATGCTTTAGTGCATGTTTACTGCAGCATATTGACATGCGCTAGTGCACGTTTACTGCAGCATATTGAACTGTTAGTGCACGTTTACTGCAGCATATTGAACTGTTACTGTTAATGTGTCACACCCACCTGGGGTCTTGCAGTGAAGAGGGAACCCAGTTGCAGTGAAACAGCACTCCCTTACAATCACGACTCTCCTGAATCCCTAAAAGACCCCGAGGGGTCTGTGGTGGCACGGAGGCCTTTAATGAAGAGGAGGAATCAGTCGCCCAATCTGGAGTCAGGTCTGGCAGGTAATCAAGGAGTATCAACCTGAGGAAGAAAGGATCAGGAACCAGGAACACAGGCAAATCAACAGCAGACTAGCAAGGAAAATAACCAAGCACTGACTGGAAGGTGTGCTTGGTTTATATAGGGAGCCAGGATCACATGACCCACCACCTCCCACCAGTAGGTGGGGCAGACAGGAGCTATAAAGGGAGGTCAGAGACCCAGCGCTATCTTGATTTGCTTCATACACCCTGACCTTACTAGATCTGCAACTATCCTCTCTCCCTCTGTGTAAGACACTGGAACCGCATGGCGGGCACCATCTTGCCATGACAGTTTGCCCACTGCTGTCCCCAGAGGCGAGGGGAGGAGAAGGAACCACCGCAGACCTGGAGGAGGTGTCTCCAAGGACCACAAGCACTGAGTCTCTGTTACGAGAACGCCGCAGGCGTCCAGACGCAGGTGAGTACGCGGCAGTGCCCTGACATAGTGCACGTTTACTGCAGCATATTGAACTGCGTTAGTGCATGTGTACTGCAATATATTTAGGTGCATTATTGCACGTTTACTGCATTATATTGAAACACATTAGTGCAAGTTTACTGCAGCATATTGAGGTGCGTTAGTGCAGGTTTACTGCAGTATATTGATGTGCATTAGTGCTCATTTACTGCAGTATATTGAACTGCGTTAGTGCTCTTTTGCTGCAGCATATTGAAGTGCCCTAGTGCCTTTTTACAGCAGTATATTGAAGTGCCCTAGTGCACTTTTACGGCAGTATATTAAGGGACATTAGTGCACATTTCCTGCAGTATATTGACGTGTGTTAGTGCACGTTTCCTGCAGTATTTTGAGGTGCGTTAGTGCACATTTAGTGCAGTATATTGACGTGCTTTAGTGCACGTTTACTGCAGTATATTGACGTGCTTTAGTGCACATTTACTGCAGCATATTGACGTGCGCTAGTGCACGTTTACTGCAGCATATTGAACTGTTAGTGCACGTTTACTGCAGTATATTGAACTACGTTAGTACACGTTTACTGCAATATATTTAAAGAATTGTTCATGTTGAATGATCCCATAAGTGCCACATCCCAAAAGTTCAATAAGAAACAAAGAAATTCCCCTTGGGTGGGACTTTATAGGCACTAAAATTACAATGAAACAAAAAATATAAGGTTTATAAAGTTTATTCAAAATTTCTATACAAATTAGATAAAAACAGTTAGGCAAGCTGAAAGATACATCACATGTAACAGCAGAAAATTGACCACATAACCCCCGGGTGATAACCCGACGCGTTTCGGAGTATTAATATGAACTCCTTCTTCAGGGGTGCCCTTGGAGGGTGGTATAGTCCACTGTAGTGATTAGAATAAATCGCCTGCCTGGATATTAAAAACAAGTAATCAGCATACTAGTGTTGCCCATCAGGGATGCCGTGTAGTTATCCTGGAATATATTTAGAAATTGGACAGATTCTTGGGTGTAAGGTGTCGGAGTTGCGTGCTAACCAGTCTCAATGAAGGCTGGGTGGGAGCAGCTGAAACCCCAAAAGACAGCAATCCTTCAAAGTCCAAATTCCTCCAAGAATGAAACAAAGCAGTAGAGCCTTCGGTTCTCTGTGTGTCCGGCAAGAGAGGTTATCACCCGGGGGTTATGTGGTCAATTTTCTGCTGTTACATGTGATGTATCTTTCAGCTTGCCTAACTGTTTTTATCTAATTTGTAAAGAAATTTTGAATAAACTTTATAAACCTTATATTTTTTGTTTCATTGTAATTTTAGTGCCTATAAAGTCTGCCCCAAGGGGAATTTCTTTGTTTCTTACTGCAATATATTTGGGTGCATTAGTGCACGTTTACTGCAGTGTACTGAAATGCATTAGTGCAAGTTTACTGCATTTCAGGCGGTCATACACAGCCAGTGCTCGATTGGCTGAAATTCAGCGACAGGCTCAGGCCAGTTCGGCTTTTTTTCCCTACGCCAATGGCTGCTGATAAAGGATGCATGCACTGTACTGTTACCATTTGAGAAGGTGACAAGGATTGTGAGTGGTGACAATGCATGCATCAGTGACACAATCCCTGTTGTGTTCCTGCTGGAGCAAACTCTGCATGGCATTATGGATAGGGCACTGGTGGTAGAGCAGAGGGAGGAAGAGGAGGACTTCCTATCCTTTTAAGGCCTGCTTTATGCAGACACCATTCTTGCGACCACAGAACACACAAGAAGAGGAGGAGGAGGATGATGGCAGTTTTGGAGGCACTGAAGCAGAGGAAGACTTTAAGAGATGTTTTTCCATGCCCGAAACACTTGGGAGTAGTACGTGGCTGGGAGGAGGCAGTTCCAGATACTGTAATTCTCAGTGACCCTGAGGACTCTTCTCATGCCTCCGCAAACTTGTGGTGCATGGGCTCCCTCATGCTTCAAAGCCTGTGAAAGGACCTGAGAATATGTGGCATCAAGGAAAAGGATCACTCTGGGTTGGCAACCCTCCTTGACAACCGTTACAAGGGGAAAGTCTGAGAACTCATCCTGTTCTCACAGAGGAAGCACAGGATGAAATATCTTGAGTACACCTTAAAGAGAAGTTTATGTAATGCTTTTTCAGACTCTGCTAGGTTACAGTCTCATTGAAAGGCTAGTTTTAAGGCTTCTGTTGGTCAAGAGAGGAGCGGTGGAGAAAGGAGACCCCTCAGTGATGCATTTTAAAACATTTTTAGTCCTCGGTACCTAGGGCTGTCAGCTCCCACATCCCAATGGCAGCATCTGCTTCATATGGTGGGAGATTATCTAGGGGCAAAAACAGACATGGAGAGCTTTCCAGTTGATGATCCACTGGGTTACTGGGTCATGAGAATAGACCACTGACCAGAACTCGCTCAGTATGCAAAGGAGCTGCTGGGGTGCCCTGCATCAAGCGTGCTTTCCGAATGGATATTCAGTGCTGCCAGAGGTTTTGTGACAGATAAAAGAGCACGCATCTGTCCACAGACTCCATTGAGCGGCTGACATTTATCAAAACAAATCATTCCCAGATTAGCAGTAGCTATCAAGCCCCTGATGCCGATATTCATGATTAAAGTATAACTAAAGGCAAAATGCTTTTTTTTTTTGATAGAGTGGAAATGGATTAGAACACGTGTCAACCTCCCTATTTGTCCGTATTACTGTTAGCATTGAAAGTGAAAGTTAAAAAAATCCCATATTTTGGGAATTCCCTTAATTTGCAGAGATTTCTTTTCACTTCCTGTTTGGCCCGAATTGGCTATGCTTCCATTAGCGAAGAAATGATCAGTTAACGGCATTACATATATGAGACATATTTTGGTGAGGTACCTTACTGCCCTTCTCTTTGTTGCAATTCCAATACGGACTGCCCCAGTTGATGCAATTCTATTATTTGCAGCTCAAGCTTGCAGTTGTGGCTTAACACTTATCACCGGGTTTGTCCCTTTCCCCTGCCCCTCTTTGGTAGGATGCAGCAGAGCCCTATACAAAAAGGGTTTATATCTCAATGTTATGCCACGCTCTTGTCTACCTATTTGAAAGTAAACCCTTGCAAGGTGTCAGAAAAATGGGTGCCAGATGTAGGTAATTTGCCCTGTGAGCAATGGGAGATGGTGCAGAAAGCGGTGCACTATAGCTCCTTAAATACATCCCAAAGCCTGTCCCAGTTATATGTATGGTTGAGGGTAAAATGCACCCCTTTAAAACGATTTAAAATGGGCCTCCCTATGGAATCGCTATATTCCACATATAGCAGGGATCATGGCACTCTAAAAACACACATTATAGCGCTGCCCAAAATTGCACAGATACTGGGAGGCTGTTCTTAATACCATTAATCAAGCATTCCAAACTACCCTTACTCTGGACCCTAAGTGTTGTATCCTAGGTATAGTTGATGATGTGGTGGCGGACTGGTTTGACTAAGGCGGCCTCTAGAGCACTTTTTCAGGCATGTAAAGTTTTACTACTCCATTGGAAACTCACTTCCCCTCCTACAATTAAAGAATGGGTGGAACACATGGTTACTACCCTCAGATATATGAGCGTTTTTTTTTAAAAAGCATAGGGGTTGTCCAGCTAAATTTAACAGGGTCTGGGGTGGCTGGCTGGATATTCCTGGCCTAGCTCCAGCAGTCCCAGTCATGAATAGATTATTATGTTAACATCTTTGTATCTATATCTACTGTATGGTACCATCAGCAGGCGTAGCCTGTCTCAAGCATGCAGCAGGATGGCGGGGTAATTTTCAGTGTCTCTGTGCTAGGGCATGGATTTTGACTATTACTTCCTTGGTATGCTGTTACTGTATCTTTGAAACCCCATTGTAACAGTCTAGTCTCTTTATGACTCTGAATGCTCTGGAACATGCTGTTTTGTATATATTCAATTGTTTCAATAAAGGTCTTTTTGACACAAAAAAGTGGTTGAATTTCTTGATTTTGGCCTTAAAATTGACCTTGCAACAATGCCCATAAAGAAAAATATGGTTCTTTATCAATTTGGCTGTATATTTAGGGTCATTGTCCTGCTGCAGAATGAATATGGGACAGGCACCTCCCTGTTGCTTTCAGCATTATATAAACTGTATGTAGCATCAACTACATACAGTATGCATCGCTGTGTTTCAGTAGTGGTACGGGGACACTTACATACATTTCGCTGTTGATACAAAATCGAGTCGAGCTGAGCACTGACCAGTCATTCACAGGAATCCTTGTATTTTATGAATGAATGCAAGGCGTACTCTGATTGACTGAGGTGAAGAGGCAATAAATGATTGGCACGGGAGCATGCTAAAAGATCCAAATGTAAGCCAAAAGATAATCCAGAGGTCTAGATGACAGACCTGAGGTAACTGCTAGATTAAAGTATACATTTCCAGCATGCTTTAGATCTTCAAAATAGCATCCAAAAGTTTATTAGGGCAGTCACATCACAGCAAAGAATTGCAACATGCAGGACCCTTCAATCAGGCATATGTGATGAAGGGTTCTTGTGTGGCTCCGAAACTTTGCAATTCTTTGCTGTGATGTGATCGCTCTAATAAACTTTTGCCCCTATTTATAAGATCCATTGTTTGCTGAAAATGCATGCTGTAACCTTGCTTTGATACTGATTCCCAGCCAACAGTTGTGTCATCACCCATCAGTCATAAGCCACTTCCAGGAATATGTGCGATGGGAATATTTGACTAGATTTAAGCCAAGTTCACACTTGCTAAAAATACTAACGCTTATAGTAATGCAAACCAACGTCCCTTTAGTGTTAACACATATTTTTGACACATTTTATAATATTATTATTATGCAGGATTTAGATAGTGCCAACAGTTTACGCAGCGCTTTACAATAAAAAGGGGGACAGCACAATTTACAATTCAGTTCAATACAAAAGGAAAAGGGGGGCCTTGATCATGGAGCTTACAATCTAAAGGGAGGGGGAGGTGGTACAAAAAGAGAGGGAGTTATTTTGAGGGGACAGCAAATTTACATTATTATACAATAAAAATGTAGAGAATCCACGCTAAAAATTGAAATAAAGGTATCGATAAGAAAAAGCTGTCGGCTTGATAAATATTGACAATATTTAAAAAAATAGATATAAAGTTCATAAGCAGCGCATAAAATGGTAAAACAGAGAGATCAGTGCCCGACTTCTGTACAGATGAGCACTTAAATCCAAAATGAGTAATTCAAACTGCTTACCAGACAGTCAAAAAGGAAATGCTTGACAACAAGTCATCTTCATTAGACCGAGATCCTTTCATATACTGTAAGGCAACCAAGATTAAACATCCCAATATTTCTCAGATGAACAGGGATAAAGTGGTCGGAATCCAGCATAAAATTGAAAAATATCACTCATAGTGTATTAGGATAAAATATACAAAAATCATAAAACTGAGGGAAATGATGCAGGGAAACCGTCACCAAATAACAGTGTAAGGGTCACACAGCATCGCAGTGGGACTATCTTATCTGCTTACCAGACGGACCAACTTAAAAGAATTGAAAACGATATCCACGGTTCTTAGCGTGTCTTTGCCTGTAAGAGCGGTCAACTGAGGCGTTTCGGCCAATCAGCCGTAGTCTGAGGTCGCGGATATCTTTTTGGATGTGTACACTGTCTTTTAACATTTGCAATATTGTAAGTAGTTTTCAAGAAACCTCTACATGTTGTTTTATCATACTACGCTATGAGACTGTTTATTTTTTGGGCATATACTGGCTATCCTTGATGGACTGATGTGACTTGATTTATCTAGCACCAGACGACATCAACCTATGACGAAATGCATCGGGCGGTTCCAGACGTGACGTCACCATGCCCCCTTCTTTGCCGGCTATAAATTGCTTATGAGAACGCGGGACGCCGCAGTTCTCTTTCTGCTACATCGCTGTTGTGATATGCTCGTTTTTATTGGGATCCATGTAAGTGCAACTTTTAAATAAACGGAATTGAGTCTTATTCAGTACTACGCTATGTGCCTCTTCCATCTTTTCCTCTCCATATAAGGTTCATGTATGGTTGTGTCCGGCACTTCATGATGAGGGACCTCATATGATCCTGTACATCTGCCCTGTTATACTGTAAGTGCTTGGGGACAGTCCATTAGGTTGCATGGCCATGGGATTTTGGTAAGCAGCCATTTTTTATGTTTTCTCATCCACGGGTGATTTCCTCCTACTCACGCTGGGAAGAGTTCTCTCGGATATCCTACAGTCAGTTAATTTACCCCCCCATGCAGCTTCCAGTTAGTGTCACATTTCCCGCCATACTATCACAATCCCACTATAAGTCGCTGATCACCGCCATTATTAGTATTAGGATAAATAAAATTCCAGTATGTCTATACTATAGACATGTAGCAGAACACATGTTGGCCTAAAATTAATGAGGAAATTTGATTTTCCAAATGTTTAATTGCATGTTTTATAGCAGAAAATAAATATATATATATTTTTTAACTTCTATACAATAAAAAAACAAACAAAAAACAGTGGTGATGGTGATCAAATACGAC